>NW_026999405.1:600000-900000 GCF_037126465.1 Ornithodoros turicata
TTGTAGTTTGGATGGATGATAATTTCTTTTACCACCTTTTTACACCACTTATCAGACGCTATGTTGACTTAGGAGATAACTATAAGGAAGTTACCACCTTCTCACACCTTTTTTCTTAGATTGTGGTTCCCAAATTGTGCGTATGTTGCCCTCGTATTAGCAAAGGTGCGCAAATATTTCTTCTATTTTCTTAAAGAAGGTATAGAACGATCATGACACATGTAGTACGGATTCTGTTCACATGTTCCATGTTGTTGGGCGTAACTCGTTACCAGTAACTCGATACTGTAACTAGGCTACTCGGCTTAGCTATTTTCAGTAACTTTTTGCATAGCTCTTTGCTTTTGAGCTCCAGTAACTTCTTGAGGAGCTCGTTCCTTTCCCTTTTTGTTTTGTTTCGGTGGGGGGGGGGTTAAGTTCGTCAAAATAACTTGAAGAAAGTTCAAAGTTCCCTTTGTTCGATTCTGGTCTACAAACATTGCAGGCTGAGTCCTCCTCCATGACTTGAGATGAAAGATGGCACGTGCACGGCGCGACTAACTCCCGTTGTTACACGGTGAATGTTACAAATTACCGAGCATTAGGAAGCTCAGGTATCGCGCATCTTAACGATAAGCAGTGTATTGATAATGACAGAGGGCATTGAGTAGCAGGATTAAAACTTGGCACGGTTCTACGATATGTATGTAGGGAACAACTCGTAGGGCATAAACTTGCTTTGTGCTCCTTTTTCATGTGCCTTATTACGAGATCAAAATCATCAAATCCCTCCCTAAAGAAGCCTATAAATGTAGGCTTCTTTTGTCGTAGCAGGTATTGATCTCATTTTTGTGACTATTTTGAAACGTCTTGAATTTCCCATTGTGACAGCAAGGTCTGAATTAACGATATAGACAGGTCAAGAGCTGAAAAGTATATATATTGAGTAGAAAATAACTTGAAGGTAACCTGTTACATTTCTAAAGTAGCTTAGGAACTTCATGTCAATTTTCATTACGTTTTATTACGTGTACCTGCGTTTGAAATTTAGTTACGGGCCGTTTTCACGTCAGTTCAAGCAGGGAGGTCCCATCAACCTCCTGGGTCTTCAGTATTTTTTATATTTATAAGCTCATCGTATATTATGATCAACATTTTTGCCGAATAGCTTTCGTGAAAAAAAAATCGAGAAAATCCGGCCCTGAATTCGGATGTTTCAGTTTTGCCGTGTTTGCACGCGTATACCTCCCAGGTGTTAAGACATATTGTTGTGAAATTTTTTGATGCTGCTTTATTATGCCTACAGGCTAGCTGTCAGACAGCAAATTTTAGCGCGCAGGTGCAACGCTGTGTGCTATAAAAAATGGCGAACATGCCCTCTCGCGCACTTTTGTCCTAATTTCGACGCCTGATATCTCTGGCTATAGATGTCCCTGATAGAAATACTTGGTATCAACTCACTCAGCTTTTAATGCTCTTTCATCTGATATATCTATCCTGCATATACTTCCTAGCGGCATGTGCTGAAATAGGCAAATGTTTAGGCATATTTCGAAATAAACATGGATTTTGCGCGTGTATTTCTCAAAAAGGTCCCACTTGATTTCGTATATATTTTCCCAGGATATGGCCCGATGTTAGGCCTTTCATCTAACGCAAAAACTTCTCCAAAGCCGTATACTGCTGATTAGCGCGTTAAAACGCGGCCCCACTGTGTACGAACGTGTCAGAAATATCTACAGCCACAAAAAAATTGCACTACGATATCTTTTAAAACTCAGGATGTATACACGTGCAAATATGGCAAAATTGCAACAGTCGAATTCAGGGCTGGATTTTTCGATTTTTTGCACGGAAAGTATTCGAATGATTAATTTTACCAATGTTGATCATCATCTGCGATGAGCGTCTAAATACTGTATATATATAAAATCATGAAAATTCAGGAGGTCCATAGGACCTCCCTGTCTGAGCTAACGTGGAACCGGCCTACAATTATGTTCTGGCTAACCTTTTCAGTGACTTTCATCTTTCAACAGTCTAACTTAACTGGCAACGAGTTCCAACTTTGTTCCATATAACATGTGTTAAGTGAATATTTGTGAAGTAAATAGTACATATGCGGGACTGGTGGTTATATACTTTCAATGTAACGCTCATTTTTTTCATTGCTGGTAAAGTGATGCATTAAAGAACCCATGTATCTTGTGACTATGGTGCAATAAAGAGTTTTCTACAATGACATATTGATTTTGTTTTTAAAAATCGGCAAATTAACTCCTGTTTGGGGGGTAAGAGGTACCCGTAAGTGTGCATTGGCTGCACCTCGGGAAATCGTTGGGGTACGATACAGGCTGCCGATAACGGACCATTAACATCCCCGTGTTGCAAACCATATGCCGGACCATGGGCGGGAGCCGACCCGGTCGGGTCGGTCGCCGCCAGCGCACCGACGTTGGGTCGTCGCGCTGTGCTGCCTGGGGAGTACCCTCCCCCATTTCCACCGGGTGCCTCCCAGTCTCGACGTAGTCATGTCAGGTCGAGACTGGGGGGTAGCAGGTTTCGAATCCCCGTGCCGGCCGTGCTGTCTTGCATTTTTCCTGGGTTCTCCTCCGACACTTTCAGACATATGTCGGCACAGTTCTATTAAAGGAAGTGCAAGTGGGTAACCTTATGATTTTATGAAAGCCTAGAAACAGAACATCTAAGTTACGAAAAAAATTCTTTTGGGATCCCTTTTCTTCTTTGAGTAATCGAATTTCAAAGATTGCATTCGAACGCGAGGCTGAGTACTCATCCACGACCAGGTCTGTGGCGAAACCGAAATGACCGAAATGTTTTGGGGTACACGCTGGCGATGTCGAAAATGTCGAATTTACCAAGCCCGAATGCCCTCGAGCTTCGGATAGCCCAGCAGTCACGCCGATAAATCATTAGTTCTTACGAGGGCACGCCGGAGAGACGGCACGACACGATGCCATCCGCAGAATCGCGCAGGATGAATAGACGAGTTCAGAAAATCCCAGAGTGCTTAGCGCCGCTTTGAACTGCGGGAGTTTACTAATACCAAAGAAACAGGCGGCCTCCAAACTGTTCCGATTTCTCCCCTACCGGTCCATTGTCCACGACGTGTCAAGGTCAGCGAAAGCGAGGTGTGAATGATTATTCTTCGTTCCCCCACTGAGCAAGCGCCCAGGATGCAATGCGTACGCAAAGAGCACTGGGATTTTCTGAAGTCTTCTATTGCCGTCATGGCCGTCACCTGCCCGCGTGGGAAACCGTCTTTATGTGTAATGAAAATGTTGAGAGCATCACAGCGGAAATGTGATATTGCTCTTTCAGTTCAGGTCTGCGTGTGGCAAATGCGTGCCGATGCCGACGGCAGAGGAATGCCTTTGTTGCCGCGAAGTGAACGAGGCGGTACTGAAGCAGCACAGCGGTTGCATTAGAAGAAATCAGTACTTCGAAATACTGTGCCTGTACAGTGAGGTGGTCCAAATGTCCTACTGCTACACGAGAGAAAGCCATGACTACGCCCATATCAAGAACAGAGAAGCGAACAATTGAGTTCATTCACGTATGACTTATTTTCTGTTGTCAGTTAAGTTACATATCATCATAATTTACACGGTGCCCACGGTACATGCAGGAGGTTTGGGTACGTTGCCTACAAACAGTTTACCAGGTGGCTCTGAGGACCATTAGGAAAGCACTGCAGAAAAGTCCTAACCATGTGTTGTACACGCCATAAGAGGAAACTTTCCTTGTGAAGCATACGAAGGCTTTCGCCTTCGCGATGTGTGGTGCAGTATACGTGTTGTCTGCCATCTTGACAGAAGTACACCGGACGGTTTGACCGTGAGCACTGCAAGATCACAACAGTATCCCTTTGATGAGCAATACGGGTCTGTCACGTACCCTTCTGGAGTAACCCGACAAACTCTACCCAGTAAATTACATTCTACAGACATCAAAGCTTGTAAATGTTGCCTTATTGTTCACTGTGTTTATGAAATAACTCATGAGTGATCGCAGTAAACAAACAAGGAGGAAGAACATCGAAGTGTTGTGTCCATATCGGTGGTCGTGGCTGTCCGGGTGACAGGGCTCACCGTTGTAGGCCTCACATAGGTGGGCAACGTCACGACTGACGCCCTGGGCAAATGTGCGTCCTGGGCCGACTACTTAGGGAACTGTGCCGACATATGTCTGAAAGCGTCTGAGGAAAACCCAGGAAAAACCCCAGACAGCACAGCCAGCACCGGGGTTCGAACCCGGTGTCCATATCAATTTGCAAGTGCTTCACCTCCCACCAATCAGTAACGCAATGTATGCATGCTTTTTTTTTCGGTGCACAGATGTTTGCTACAAACACGTTCTAGTCCATAAGCTCTAAAAGAGCATAGGCTATCATCTTGCCTGTCGTACACCACATGAGTTCATGACTGCTTTATCAGTGTAAGAAGAGCATCACGTGGGGACATGCCAATGTATTCATTAGAGGCTTCTCTGTAGAGGCATCCCTATCATCATTGACCCCGAAAGCATGTGAAGAAAAAAATTAGACCTTTTCTGTGCACTCCATCTTTGTCACCCTTTCTCAATTTCTCATTATAAATTTTCCATGTTTTCCCTCATACCCAGTCCAATTGCAGTCACTGGTGCGTGCTAAGGACTTTTGCCGGCTGCTACTATTTTACTGTGGCTCACATCTTTGCAAGTTGTCGGTGATTCACTCAGGAGATGATCTACATCCTCTGCCAAGAAAAGATAATATGGTCATGACTAAATGTCTTCCCTATACTCTTTATATCAAAACATGTTTCCTCATGGCTGTCATGGATGTTGATAGCGTGCCGGGTCAAACCTAGACACATTACCTCGAAGTTAGTACACTGTCTCCTGAATGACAGCTCGTTTGTATATGTCCGCTCATGCTTCTCCACATGCTATGCAGAAGCTCTGTAATTCCCTCAGAATTGGAACTACACCAGTAAAGGTGGCTACAAATATGCTGCACCCGCGGGTTTAGGGCAGCACATGCACGGGACTTTGCCGCAGGTACAAGCTTTTTCTTAACCATCTATTAAAAGATCCTGTTGTGGGCTACATAGCCCATAAGCATTTCGAAGCATGGCAATGGCAATTGGTTATTATAAGTAACTACAACCTTGTTCTTGTTATCTTTTACGACGTGTACCTTTTACGTCATTGTTGTAGATAGAATTATTGTACCAGAAAATTCAAGTACGCATAGCTTGTGTGATTTCTAATACCAGTCTATATTCTGCAACAGGGCCGTGAGTTCTGATAATCCAACTTGTGTCACGCACGACAGGGAGTCTGCAACCTTTCTGGTAAGTGTAGATGAGATCACTTGAACATTCATTGACTCGAGTAACCGGAGAACCTTGTCAACAGCAAATACAAGGTGTCATTCGAATCTGTGCGAACATAACAGGCTATGAATACACACCTACCAGCTCCCGTGGCATAATTGTTAAGATGATTGCTTTTCACGCCGAGACTTGGGGGTGATACGGGGTCGGATCTTGTCACCGGCTGTGCTGTCTGAGGTTTTCCCCTGGGTTTTCCGAAGACTTTCCAGACGAATGTCAGCACAGTTCCCCTTGAAGTCGGCCCAGGACGCACACTAACCCCGTGCCCCCCACTCCTTCCTGCTGTCCTGTCTCCATCTGTGCATGTCTATACGCCGCTCATAGCCACAGTTGCGTCGTGGCGCTAACACAAAATAAAAACAATACACACCTTGGCTGCGCTGGCCCCACTGAAAAGGATTACGCCAAACAGCAAGGCGTTCCCTGCAGCCATCTTGTTCACCTCTGGCTGGCTCTACCAAGATAATGTGTGTTCACTTGGGCACTCAGCTTTTGCGGTGAGAAGTGTGCCGCGAACATCTGTGCCCACTTTGTGCGATGCACTATAAGTCCTGCATTTCTCGAACAGTTCTAATAGTGGAGCTCCGAATATGACGTACTTCTTGTGGTCTGGTGAAGCAGAGGGCGCAACACTACAAATTAGAAGAATATGAGTACGTATTTAGTATCTGCGAACTTGTATCAGCAGGCTATATACCATTCAAAACTGTTGTCTTCAGATTCCCAGAAGCCTCATCAGCTGGTTCCACCAGTGGTGAAGATATTGTCATATCATGCACCTGCAAGGAATGCAGAAGTTAAAATTTTAAACAAAACAACCGCTTGTCCCACCTGTGAGCATGAGGGTGTATGGACAATAGGCGTTGAAATAATCACTGGAGAAAGGTTGAGAGGTGTTGATGGTAAATCATTCGTTTGCATGCTTTTACTTCCGATTTCCACTTTCTTGTCAGTCAGGATGGAAGCCTGTGTCGCTGATATAAATGAAGAATACGGTCAGTATCTAGCACACAATTTATCTCATACTTACATTCTCTAGCGTGAGCTCAGGGCTCCCCTGTTCATTAAGGAGGTTTCGTATACAACTGTAGTCAATCATTCCGTTTGGTATATTACGTAACGTAGGCATCACAAAAATCAATTTTAATTTGAAATTTACATATGTATTATTCCTGTGTATCGGTGTATCGGTGAACTGGTGTTCGCATCGTCAGACGTCGCAAGGAGAAACTCTGGTGTCGGGACTGCGGTCCGTTTGAGACCTTTTCGACCGTCCGCTGCTACCACTTCGTACGACTCATAAGAGAAATGGGTTGAGCAAATACAGTATGAATTTCTCGGGCGGACCTAACAACAACAGGATCTAGTATTGGAGACGGAGAATAGGATAGCACCATGCCGAAGTTCCACGAATTCAGGCCCAAAGATGAAACCTTCGAGGATTATCTGGAACGTTTCCAGAATTACGTTAGCCTCAACGCTGTTAAGACGGAAAGCATGGCGACAACGTTTCTGAGCTCCCTATGTACGACGACCTACGAAGCACTGAATAATTTGTTGGTGCGAGACCGTCCAGCAAGTAAGACATTTCAGGAATTAACGACGGTTCTCAAGAGACATTTTTCACCGTGAAAGTCTCTCATAGCTGAACGTACAAAGTTTCACCGGCGATATCAAGAAGAAGGTAAAAGTTTTGGGGAAGTTTGCTGTTGCTTTGAAGAAGCTTGCAATTACCTGCGATTTTGAGTTGTTTTTTGACGAGTGTCTTCGAGACTGGTTTCTCGCCGGATGACGACTTCATGATACTCAGCAGCCCCTGCTTGAACTAGATGGAAGTTACAAGTTTGAAGGCGTGTACAAAGTGGCCCTCGCTAAGGAACTTGCTATGCGACAGTGCAACCTGTTTCGACGTCAGACTGACCCGAACTGACGGCGTGAGGAGGCATTCTTCGTTCTGTTGTGAAGCATGCAAGAGTGAAGGGATATGATGCCTGCCATGTATTGAAGGCATCATTGTGAGGGCAGAGGGGCATTGAGGGATTGTGAGGCTCGCCATTAGTTGAAGGCGTGTAACGGTGACGATCACTGAGGCCTTAGACGGTTGTGAGGCTTTCCATGAGATGAAGGCACAAGAGGGTGAAGGGCCGTGAGACCTTGAATGGTTGTGGGACCCACTATGAGTTGAGGTCATGTAAGAGTAAGTAAGGGGCCATGAGGACTTACTTAGCTCTGAGGTTGTGAAGCTCGTGGCTGGTAGATGCAGCGACTTCTAGAGAGGAATGATGAGGGACAGTACTGGTGTGGCCTGGCCGGTGAGCGAGATTGAAGGGCCGCGTGCATATGTGAAGAGGTGATTTTCGCTGAAGTCGCACTGAAATCCCCATCTATTTCATATGGGGATTTCCATGTTGAACTCCATTATCATCTCTGTTCTTCTCTGGACATCATCCCTTTGTGTTTCCATCATCTCATCATCTGTTTTAACTTTCTGTATTAAGTGTACGGGGTAGCCAGTTTGACTTCGTCGAAACTCCCGTCCCCATTTTCCTTTAGATCACTTCAGATCACGTCACATCATATGGGGGCGATAAGGAGACGTAAAGACATCACGACGCCGAAGTCGCAACTTTCAACCTTTACTGTTGCATTTGTTACAATAGGCAGTTTTAGCAAACTGTTGGTAATGTCATCGGGCATACCGTTTCCAATCGCATCGGTTCGACGCAATCAACGTTATCAACGGCTCTAATGAGATGCACCGCAAACAAGCATACAAGATATCCATGCATAATGTAAAAAACCCCGAGACTATATATTATGCATCATCTTCACCAGCTCGCTTGCTTCCTAGCCATTTTTTCATTAAGATGTCCATCTTTCCTTCTTCCCCTCGATCACCCGGACCACACTCACGCTTTTTCGGGGCTTCTTGTTTTTGTGTCATGGTCATAGGTGACTTAGCGCAACTTTCCATCAACTTGCTTATGCTGTATGTTTCTTTCACATGCCTGACGTCTGAATCATGTGCCCATCTATGTTGATGCTGCACGTCTATGCCTTAGGCGTATTCATATGTCGACGTCCAATAGAAGCCGTCCCTGTTCGACCAGAGGAACACAACGCAGAAGCTGGTAAAGGTTCATATCTGAATACTGCAGCACGACTGACAGTTCTGACAGGACGGAAGGTAGAAGAGATTCGTCAAGGACACCTGCAAACTTTTAACTTCTAGGATATTGACAGACGTCTTTCATATATAACCAGAAAACACAAGTACGACATTGTTCTTTGTCGGCTTGAATGAAGTGTGTCTAGTGACATGTGCTGGTGTTTTCTGATTGGATATCAAGCACATCTGTCAATATATCATATTGGCTCAGAGTCTCCGGGTATCCCTCTCCTAACTGTTCTAACCTTCCGTCCTGGCAGAACCGTCAGTTGTGTTGCAGTATTCAGATATGAACACTCCTGTTGGATATACCTTAGGCTCCCGAGTTTTGCTTCAATTTGCTTTCCACTTTTCGACGTTAACTAAATTAGGTTGAAAGAAATTGGGCAGAAAATCGTGGTGTTTCTCATGAAAAGCCTATATGTTTCAAAGTGTAAGGAATAATTGACGTGGAAATGGCGTTCTCAGCTTAGCTGACACAAAAATGAACTCAAGAAATAGGTCGAGGGGGGAATCTATTTATTGTCACAGGAAAAGTCAACCAGAAACGACGGCTTGCAATTCCATATTAAACAATTCCTAAGTGCGTATTTCTGTGGTATATAGTCAAGAGTAATGCGATGTGACGTCAGAGGTCTTCCGCCGTCCCACACACAATATCGCAGGGCGCTGAGGAGACTGGTATCACGCAGGTAGTGGAGAAGCGCCGCGGTTACACCAGTGCTCGTGTGCAAAGTAGTGTTCCGAAACAGACGGGGTATCCGAGGCTGGTCAGGCGAGACTTGAGCTTGTCGCGGAAGGCCTTGGAACGGCGGCAGTCGAGATGAAGGTGACGAATATCTGCCTCAACGTTGCAGGTAGAACATAAGGGTGTGGCTTGCTGGTCCATTTTGAAGAGCAGTGACAGAGTGCGGGCGACGTTGAGGCGGAGCCGATGTATGACAGATTCTTCCCTCCTTGAGACGCGACCGCAGATAATGTAGTCCATCGTTGACTCAATGGACCTCAAGAGTGGGTTGGTCCTGGCAGCGTCCTTGGCAAACAGCTTTGCGTTGAGAGTAAGGAAGCGGCGTCGCTGCAGTTGGCAGGCGGATGTCGAGATGTGTAGTACAGCAACCGGCTCTAACGCATGGGCAGGTTTCGCAGCGGCGTCAGCGCGAGTATTTCCGGGGACACCGACATGGCTCGGAATCCACTAAAACCACACACTGTGGCTCGAGGACAGGAACTCATTGTATATTACGAGGATCATGGAATGCACGTTGCAGATTATCTTGATAGAGTAAGCTATCAGGATAGCTAGGGCCGCTTTGCTCTCAGTGAGTACCCTCCAGGCACTATGCGGAAAAGCAGACATATGCTTCAAGGCAGCAAGAATAGCAAACAGCTCAGTTTCTACAAATAACGACGTTTCATAGGGAAGCAGAGACACATGCTCCAAGTCGTCGCAAGGGACATAGCACGCCGCCGTCTACGAACCTTGCCGCACTGACCCGTCAGTGTACACCTCCCCAAGCCGCACAATGTACTGAAAGTCGAGTGCAATAGGGGTGGACGGGTAGGTGGAAGGGCTTAACAACAACTTTATTTTGAGAAGGAGAGTGAGGACGTTCATTGCCAGAGGCGATACTCTACCCCATTACTGGTGGGGATGTGGGGTATGAAATACTGAGCCCCTTCACAATAACGATTGGAGTCCGATGGTGTCCAGAAATGTCAAAAGGGCTTTGAGCGCTGATCGTTGCTGGGCTGGATTGGGCCAGGGACCAAGCAATTTCGAGAGGAAGAAGGGGCGAGAGTCCAGCTGACGAAGAGACTCGGAGAGTGCGGTTCGGGAAGGTTGGCAGTGAAGGCAATGAAGAAGAATGTGCTCCAGATCCTCTAGACCACCACTGTGGCAGCAGGTGGGAGAGTCAACTCGTCTCAAGCGGTAACGCCACTGAACTGTAAAGGCCACATCGAGTCGCATTCGGTGGATTAATGCAGCATCTTGACGAGAGGTGTTTCGTGGCATGCGGAAAGCGAGCGTTGGATCAACCCTGCTCAACATAGATGAGGGGGGGGAATGTCGGTTGTCCATTGGCGGGAAGCCATCGGTGTCACGAGGCGTCGCAAAATGGAACGACGGTCTCCTCTCAACAGAACAATACTGGTCCGTTTCCGATACAAGAGTGCTGCTTCTGCGGCGCTGTCGGCCTGCTCATTTCCCACGACACCACAATGGGCTGGGACCCACTGGAGAACTAGCCTGTGACCTGCTGCGTAGACAGTTTGGTAAGCCATTAACACATCTGTGACCAGGGGTGCGGATGGGCCTCGTATGCCGCAATTTTCAATAGCTTGAAGTGCAGATTTGGAGTCTGTGAAGACTGCCCATTCACGCGGGGCAAAGTCAGCGATGTGTTGTAGAAAGAAAAGGATGGCATAGGCAAAGGATGATCGTCCTTGCACTACGCCTTCGGATGGTGGAAGGGCTTGAACACACTCGTGAAACAAAAGAACATTAATAAGACACATACCGTAAACTCCTACTGCACTCGACTTTCAGTACACTGTTCTGCTTGGGTCCGTTCTATGGCTATGGATGTGGTCCAGGGTAGGTTGGCATGCAGCGACAGGAGGTATGCTGTTTTTGTCAGCAATGCAAGGGACATGTACGATGGGCTGATTCAGCACATAGGTCGAGGATTAATGCGTTGCTTTCAATTTTGTGACTCATGTTCAGACGTTTAGGCGTTACGCCTTCGTCCTACCATTACATCGGAGACCCTCTTAACGTAAAACCTGAGGTTCATGATAAAAAATTAAGAAACAATCGGTATATTAGGAAGTCTCATTTGTAGGCTGTACTGCCTGTGAGTGTTTACCCAGCCGGTACTAACAGCGCATTGCACTATAATTTGTTTGTACATTTCCTTTGCAGCCTGCGAGTTGCACCTGTGAGTTATGCCCTATACAGCCCGCTACAGTTAGCACTGGAAAATTCCGCATATTTTCGCAAATATTTCTGCTGTCACCACATTATGCCAACCAACAGTTAGACGACCCAAGGTGTTCAGGAAGGAGGAGCTACAAATAAATAAATAAAATTCTAGCTTACTATATTCGAAGGAATGCTCGCTTCAACACGGCAAGAAGTAGGAGCATCGTCATCGGCGTTCGATAGTTGTTGTTGTTGATGGCACGACCAGCCTGCCTTCGTGAATCACTACCATTGCTTGTGTGCGAAGAAGAAGGAGTAGAAGCAGGACCAATAGCCTTCGCGTGTCACCGCAGGATGCGCAGAACATGTAATAGAATGTGGAGAAAAATAAGAGGAAGAGGAACCAGGAACCGTATAAGATTTCAGGTGAGTGGATGATCCGTTCTGCGCCACAATTAGAACCAATCCCCCTCCTTTAAATGCGATAGCACATCTTTAACGAACTTTTGTGCCTCCGTGGAACGTAGCGTAAGTGGAGAGGGGCCCTTTCATTCTCGCGTTGCGCTATCTTCCCGTCGTTTGTTTGTTTACCGCTCGCCTCTGTTGATAAGAAACGTTTCGGAGGGCGGAGATTTAGCAGATTCATTTCCTTACTATAGCGGTTCCACACAATAAGCCAAACACCTGATTCCTTTTAAGTGACTGGCAACCTTATGTAGGTCTTTGATTCGACGGCTTTCTTTTGTTCTTGGAAAGTAACAAAACAGATGACAAGCCGATGTAAAAAAATCCGCGGTTGTATATGGTACAACAACAATAATTAGACTGTTAGGAGCAACTTTTATTTAAAACAAGACTTTCGTTCAGAGCCAGAACTGAAGACCTCCCAGACGAAGATGAATCGTCCAAGCGATCGTGTGCGGTGACACAGCACAAACGTTCAGGTTAATGGCGTTCCGAATAAATAGCCAGTTTTAGCAGATCGGAAGGAACGCTTCGGATAACATGGTACGACAATCGCCTAGCTGATTCCTTTCAACTGGCTTACATCTTGTTGATGATCTTTGATTGGACAGCTTCCTTTATCTTATCGTTTCCGTGTAGAACGTTGCCGATCTGCTAGAACTCCCTAAAGTAGTTTTAGTGCATGCGAAAGTGCTTACGATAACAGTTCCGGAAACCTGATAAGCCAATCTCCGTCTGTCAGAGAATGACATCACATTGCTAAGCTTGGATTTGATTACTTTCTTTATCATATCGTTTTCGTTGACTTGTTCCGATGTACTAGCCAATAGACCTCCCCGTGCTATGTAAACATTGCAGCGACTGAAGCGTCACAGTGGTGGGCGTCGGTCGCACGTATAAATATTCGCGCGTGTGTTGGCGTATATAGTCACGTGTGATTGTTTTGCCCACCAGTACGCAGATCACGTCACAATGACGTAGTTCTCGGGGAACTCTATTCAGCCGGTGGTTTTTGTGCTGAAAAAGTTGCAATGGCTCGAGTCTGCAAGTCACACGGCCGATTCAATCCAATCTGCGTCTCGTTTCATCGGTCCTTCCGTTTGCCCTTCATTCGTTTCTAGGCTGAACCCACACTGGTACACTGCACCACGCTGCACGAAAACGACCATCTGAATTCGCTATTAAAACTCGCTGCTCCTTTCGCATCCGAGTCCACGTCCTTCGTCTGTTGTAATGTTATCGCATTTCATATGGGTTCGGAGTATGCCTAAGAGTACGGTCTTTCTCTCTCTTTCTTTCTCTGTCTTTTTTTGCTATATTGGACCCCCCGTCTGTAGTCACGGTGGTTTATTCACGATAGAGGCAATGAAGGAATACGTCCTCAACTGCTATGTGTGCTTTTGCACCCTGTAGCCCACTGTCAGCTTTTGTTCACTTGTTTTTTCACTTCTCTCGAAACTTGAGAGGGCAAAAAGAAAAAAGAACACAGCTGGGCAACAGACAATGTTGAGGCAGTCTAAGCAGTTGACAATTTCGGGGCGAGAGCCGCCGACGTTTCGCACCTGGACGCCAGGAACAAGACCAATCTAGACATACAGGGTGGTCCACCAGCCATGATACATTCGTAGTAAAAAACGTAGGCCCTGCAGAGACATGCGATCGAGTGTTTTTTTTGTGTGTGTGTGCCCATAACGTTTGCCACATATTTGTAAAATTTTTATTTCATTTCAATTGACGGAAAGTTAATTTCTGGAATTGAACTCCGATATTTCCCAAGGCAACCTAACGTTTTCTTTGCGGAAATCGGTTCCCCGTGGTCATTTTACTCAGTATAGCATATAATCCCACTCGTAATGCAATGGCAATTGCCGAAATAAATTCGCCAAAATCCTCGGAAATGAGCGCTTGGCTCCGCCTTTCTTTTTCTTTCTTTTTTGACGGCTCTGGTTTGAACGCAAAGCTGCGGAGAAAGGAGGTTACATTGACACACCACACGAGGGGGGAGAGGGTTACAAGCCTTCCCAAGCAGCAAAATGTACTGAAAGTCGGGTGCAATAGGGGTGGACGGGTAGGTGGAAGGCCTTGAACAGACTCGTGAAACTAAGGAACATCGATAAGACACATACCGTCCACCCCTATTGCACTCGACTTTCAGTACATTGTGCTGCTTGGGTTACCACGGAAGATTTCCGCTGCTAGGTATCAACTTTGCCCACGTCACTTTCAGGGTCGCGCTCTTTTTTCTTTATTCGTTTTTTGCTCAGTGTGTTTGTTTGCTTTGGGCGCGCGTGAACCCCTCCTCCTGTACGCGGCAGTTTTCACTATGACCGCAGATAGCGGTCTCGCAGTATTTCTGCACCACCTTATTGTCATGAACCCGTGTGAGAGAGAGAGAGACAGAGAGAGAGTTGTATGCACGAACGCCTGTCAGCGCTCTTCTTTTTTCAATTCGTTTGTTTCAACCATGCTGCGGATTTCTTCACATTCAACATACTTCCTGCGTACTTTTATTAGGTTATCATTAGCGACACTCGCAGTGCAGAAGGCGTGAAAGCAAAATATCACCATGCACCGGGTGTGGCTAAAAGTGTTCGAAGTGTTCGCCATCGGCTGCAATGCACAGGTGGGCTGTCCTAATTGTGTCTTTCGCGGCCCTTTTTATTTCCGATCTGGAGAGCGACGAGCAGAAAGCAGTGATTTTCCCCTGCAGGTCAGCCGGCGATCGTGGCTCGCATTTGTATAGTTCGTCTTTGATGCGACCCCAGAGGTAAAAGTCCATCGTTGTTAAGTGAGGAGACCTAGCGGGACACTGGACCAAATCGGCCAACCCGCTTCTCCCGAAACATCTGACGAAGGAGGTGTACTGCACACCTCGCACTGTGAGGTGGAGCCCCATCGTGCTGGAACTTTACGCGGGTCCGTTCAGCAAGAGGCAGGTCATCAACAAAGCTGAACACGGCATCTAAAATTTCGCTACAGTAGCGGTTGGCATATAGGGATCCCGTGAAAAAGATTGGCCCAATATGGCTCCGTTATAAATCCCAGCCCATACATTGAATCCCCACTCGTATTGATGCGTGTAGTCCCGTAGCCAGTGTCGGTTTGTTTGGCTCCAATAATGCGCGTTGTGGAGATTCACTTGAGCGCTATGGCAGAAGTGGGCATCAGCAGTCCAAACGACCCTGTTCACAAAGTTTCTGCTTTCTTCGGTCTGACATAGGACCCAGTTAGAGAAATCCAGATGTTTCTTGTTGTCGCTCGGCTGGAAATGTTCATGAAGGCTCACGTGGTACGGGTGGAGTTTGTGCTTGTGTAGTATCCTGAGCACACTTGACTTTGATGTCTGTACTCGCTTTGCCAGGGTGCGCAGACACTCGTTGGGTTCATCTCCTACTTCTTTCAGGACCTTGTCTGTTTGTCTCGATCCACTGGCAGTTATTGGGTGTGACTGGCTCTGGGTACCGGAATGGAAACTTCCTGTTGTGGACAGTCTAAAAAATGCACGCCTTATGGTACAAGAGCTCACCACCCTAGTTCCTGGTGTGGTGTGTACCTCGGAAGACAAGGAAGGACATCCAGACTGACTGTTGATGTCAGAAGGAATGCGAAAGCGCACTGGCGCAAAGCGCACTGGATCGTCGTCGACGGGCGGCATTGATAGGTGGCCGCTACACTGGAAACATTTCACTGTATTTGAGGACTGCTCTGTCATAGTCCATATCTGCGGCCCCTAGAGTAATGATTTCTTGGTTGGAATACACTGTGCTTGTCATTGTCATTGTCATTCACTGAGCCGGGAGTGCAAAACGCTCCAAAAATGTATTTCCTTCCCTACCTGTCAACATGTCGAGTGACTTCATTTTGGATAAGATAGCTCTGATTCCCGCACTCACCGCGCTTGTTTGTTCCGTGGACAGGACAAAGGGACAGTCGCATCGACCACAGATCGATTCCGAAACCACAGTGAAATGGGATTCCCCGTCCTTCACTGACCATGACTCCGAAAGTCCCATTCCGATCGACGGAATACTTTTTGCATATTTCGTGTGTAAGCGGCGCTACAGCAGACGACGGATGCGGTCGTCAAGCGGAACTCCCTGCTGAGAATCTTCAGCAACGTCACAAGGAATCTGACCAATAAGAACGCGGCGAGTCAGAGGAGTCCCCGCGGCTTGCAGCTTGCATGAGCAAGGTCAGGGAGACGAAGGCGAAGGCACATACGGAGATGGAGGACTCGGAACGCGGAAGTGGCGAATCGTACTGTTCAAATGCCTTTAGTAATAACTCCCGTGACGAATATACATGTTTGATGACGGCCCATATTCGACGGATCCGCTTCTTTTGCAAGTCGGTGGTGATGTACGTGCCGCAGCTGCGTTAGCGCAACAGAACGAGCATCAGGACCACTGCTTTAGGTACGTTCATGATAGGAGTGCTCAATACTTAATCCCGTGACTACGACGATTCACACTACGACGCAGGAAACAATCAAAGTGTTTGTGCGGCGTCTGTGCTCCCCAGGAACCGGATGAGTACCTATATGAAAACCAATCATGTCTACCACATTCCACAAAAGTCACAGGTTCAGTAACAGGGAAAGTTTCAGGATAACGCGTCCGACAACGGGAAAAGCCAATCACGTTCATATGAATGACATCATGTTCTTTTACTTGTTTATTGTATTTTATTTATCTAGTTATTAATCATAGGTTAGGGGATACCTTACGTTGTACCGATTTCGTCTTTTGCTGCTAAGTTACTCACGCGCAAGAGTGACAGATCCGATTGGGAAACTACATAGACATTGTGACTTACTGTCGAAGTTGGTGGCTCGCTTTGTTCGTGGAACACTGTCGGAACGGCGTCAAGTTTCAATTCGTTCCTTTTTTGTGTCAATGCAAGTTGCACTTGCATGATGTTCTCATCCAGGTACACATTATCGGTGAAATGCGAGGAGCATAGACGGACAGCATGAACACTCCTTGCTTCATCTGGATACCCGCTAGTGATGTAGCTGCTTCCAACTTTCGCTTCGTCTGGGGTCTGGCTGTAGCTGTAACCTTGGGGAGCGAAATCAAACATCGAGGTTTTCGAGGAAGTTTCCCTGGCGTCAGGAACGCTGCGTCGGTTTCCAAACGACATCTCACGCGAAGGATGCAAGCGTAGAGATAGTATCCGCGTCACTAGAAAGTGTCACATGTGAATAGGGGCGACGTGCCGAAAAAAAACAAAGCAGCCCCAGACTTGGCGGCAGACGACAGCGTCCTTCACAGCGGATTAGCCAGATTCCACCTTGCGTCACGCGATGTTGTTGGCGCTGGCGCTTTCGAGGATCAAAACGAAACCGGATATTTTCAATTTTTCGCTCGATTCCTCATCACCCGGTCCGTTTTGGAAAGAGAAAATTTGGCAAACAGCTCGTGGTAGTGTACCGAACACATTGGTATTGGATTCGTAACCACGGTTCCGGATGCGACAGTCCCTTTAAGGCTTGTAACCCTTTCGCCCCTTGTTTGGCCTGTCAATGTAACCTCCTTTCTTCGCAGCTTTGCGTTCAAACTAGAGCCGTCAGAAAAAGCGGAGCAAAGGGCTCATTTCCACGGATTTTCGGCGAATTTATTTCGGCGATTACCATTGCATTACGAGCGTGATTATGTGCCATACCTGTGCTGAGTAAAATGACCACGGGGAACCCATTTCCGAAAAGAAAAGTTTACCCAAGCAGCACACAATATTGGGCCCATATTGACTGGTCATTGGCGATACGGGTCCAATATGGGGCCCATTTCGCCAAGATTTCCCCCATATCGACTGAATCTGTGAAATATGGGCCCCATATTGCCCAGTTTGAGCCAATATTGGGAAAATCCTGGCAATATGGGCCCCATATTGTCAGTGTACACCCCATATTCACTGAAAATACAGAAAATGGTACGTACCCGTGTTGTACAATCCTTTTGTGCGAATAAACATATACCCCCACCCCCACCCCGTGTTGTACAAATGCCCAAGCAGCACGGCAAGATAGGACGTTGAAGCGTGCGAAATGCCCAATTCAGTACGTCGTTACATCCAACAACTTCCCGCTGATGATACACGTTGTTCGAAACAGTCAACGTACGTGGCAATCCCATTGTAACTTTCACTAGAACTCGACAACTTAACTTTCCACGTTCTGGAAGCAGCCGCCATCTCGCTTCGCGATGCCAATGTCAATCGGTCGAGCCGACTGAGAGCGAGCGGGTCGTTTGAACGACATCACGCGTCCTACAACTAATGCGCATGCGCGACAGTCTGATCGGACGTTTTATACGGGCTAAAATGTCGCTGGTTCCTGTAATGATAAAGAAAGTTGCCTTCATTTATTACTGCCGCTCTACAATACGCAGACTGCGTTACCATAAAATTGTACCGGAAATACTTTTGCGGTAACGGTTTCCAAATATACGTATATTGATTGAAATATATTGAAATGCATTGAACTATATTGTAAACAGTATTGATTACTTCACCGCATAGCTCTGCGCCAACCATGGCCACGAACGATATGAACTATACGAACGAAGGAAGGAGAGGGCGTATGCCTTTTTGTGTCAATTATCGCAGTATACCCAAATTGACACAAAAAGGTGTACGCCCCCCCTCTCTCCTCGAATCAGAAGCGACAACCTTATCATTAGCGGCAATGATTGGCGCGGGACGTGCTATGCGGTGAATTTCTTTTTTTTAGAGTGTAATGGCGTTCCGTAGGACACTGCGATATGTCGGCGTCCTGATACAAGCAGGGACGCCATTTAGACAGGGTGGTTACGCGGCCAGGCGAACATCCTCATGGAAAGCGGATGTAACTGCTGGACGACTGATGACACAAATTCGTTACTTACATTTTTAGTTACATGGTTCCAGGAAAATGTAAGAGCAGCAGTTCAGGAGACAGTCTTTAATTCAACCCACGCCCTATAAAACAAAGAAAAAAGAAAAGCAGTCGGAAACGTTCACGTGCTTAGAGATATAGATCCGTGAGATCTTCTGTACAAATGATTGTTCTCTCCCAACGATGACATTGCTGCTGTACAGCAGTGTACGGCAACTTGCTTACGCTGAATGCAGCTAAAAAAATTATCATAGCTTATCAAAAAAAAAAAGCTAAAATAAGTGATTACATGTACATCCTTCAGTCTTCGGCAATACAGCGAGAAAGCGTCGTTCGCGACCTGGGCGTCTTTTTGGATCCCCCCCCCCCCCCCAATCTTTGTCTTTTAATTTCCATGTGGAAAATATAACATCTGTTGCCATGAGAAAGCTCGTCCTCATTGCGCAGATTCCGAAGCCATTTTCGGATCCTTCTTGTTTACTTCGCCTGTACCACACTCTCGTATTACCTCACTTAGAATGTGCCTCTACTTCAATCGAACTCAGTTAAAGCTTGGCGACGGCAAATGATCGAAAATGTTCAACGGCGATTTATTCGAATATTTTACGACAGGTACATCGGAATCAGCACGACTATAATCATTTGCTTAATAAACTTAATTGCTTAATTTGCTTAATTGGAACATCGTTCCTTAGTCGTAGGTGTCACGATTTTATTTTTCTATATAACTTAATCCATTCTAGATTTGATTTCCCAGCACTTCTTTTTCTCGTCCCCTTTTAACGCCCCAGCTAAGATGCTTAGATTTACACACGCATTTCATGTCGATAGGCACTGTGGTAGCTGCCCTTTATCACATGTTACGGCTAATTTTAATAGCTCTCGTGAGTGCGATTTGGACATTTTTGTGAACTTTAAATCTTTTATCTCTGCATTTGCAACTCTAGTATGATTTTCTCTTTACTTCAATATGTTGTGACTGCTCACTTACCACTGTTTCATACACTCTATTTCTGTACTTGAGTATCTCCTATGTTCTAGATGTTCAACTATTACCTTTACTAGTTTCCATTATGTTGTTGATTGTGTTCCAATTTGGGGTGCACCATCACCAAGGCAACTGCTGTTCATGGGCACCATACAAACACCAATAAATAAATAAACAAGAATAAAACGGCCAGAAACGACATGACCTCTGACCTGTCTGAGCCGGAAAACAGTCTATCTGACCACCAGATAAGCGCCTACTCCAATTAGGTCCATGGCTAGGAGATATGTGGCCCTCCCATGCGAGCGTCCGTCACTCCGGAGGGTGTATACATGGTTTCAGTTGCAAAATTTAGCTATGCATATCTCAAAGTATGTGCTCATTTCGGGACATTTGAAAGAGCGTCGATGTAAATAATGGTTGCTCCAATCTACTTACGAAGTTATTTAATGAATTTTAGACAATTAGTCGTCCATTATACTAGTATAAAAACTCTATACTTTCTATACTACTAATACTAATACTAATACTAAACTCTATACTATCTTATTACAAAAAATTCCGAAAAGGATAAAAAGCGCCATGTATATTTTGTACCGACTGTGACGCCAAATATTTCTTTTGGCAAATGCAAATTTCGAGAGAAAGTTAGTTCACAGCAATGCGTGCAGCAGTGGCGACCTCTCCCCGCCACTCCTCGCGCGCAGGGACATCAGGTCCGCGGAGCGCTTTCTATTGGCTGCCAAAAATCGTCTGCTATGGAAAGAGAAGGCCAAGACAGCGGCACAGAATGCAACTACTAAAAGAAAGAAAGCGAAAAAGAATGCACGGGGCTCACTATTCGACAGAAGGCATGACGTCACAGACTGAAAGACAAGGGAAGCACCCTTTCTCACCTGCGAGATTGAAAGTTCTCTTGTGCACCGAGATTGCGCACTGCACTCCTCTCTTTGTGCGAATATGTATCCCGGGACAATCATAATCCGGCCTCCCAGCCAGTGTTTCCAGGTCACTTAGGCGGAAATTCAGGAGTTCAGCGTCAGATAATTCAGTAGAATTCAGTAGATGTACTAAGAACAAGGGCAACCGCTCCGCGGCGACCTAACCAGTGGGCCATATGATAAATAAACACAGAGCTATCACGATATGTAGGCGATAGAATAAGTAAAGTACACTTGTAACATGGTGTGCACAGTAAGGACTTAGATGGGTAGAAATCCAGCGAACCGGTAGAGATGTAGGAAGGGAGTTGCTTCAGGACAGAAGTGGCTTCTGTCCTGAGGCAACTCCCTTCCTACAGTAAAGACTTGTTAGTTATAGCAGTTATTGTCTCCTGCTTAGTGTGAAGCAGTCCAGTGATAGTTTCTGTCGAAAGCTGTTCACGAGGTACACCTAAGAAAATATCCGTTCCACGCACGCGCTCGAATGCGGCAAGTAGAGGAGGTTTACAACGAAGCTTCCTAACGACGGTAACATAAGTTCTTCGGAACTTGTCTTCTTGTTTGCTATGTTACCGGGTGTCCTGTGGAATATGCATACTTGTGCAATCTGTTTGCTATGAATTGTTTTACTTGGGCAGCTACTGGCTTTGTTAAAGGTGACTGCTTGCAGATGCCACCTAACGCGTATACCGCTCACTATGTCAAATGTACATGATTTTCTCGCTCGTACGCGGACTACGATGCAACCGGACAGTGCCAGCAAACGTGAATTGGAGTTCGCTATGTAAAACCACGCTTCAGTCAAAAAATTCGGTAGATTTAAGCGCGTTTTGATCTTTTTTCAATATTTCAGTAGACCGGCTCGAAGTCCAGTAGATGTACTGAAATTTCAGCAGACCTGGCAACACTGCTCTCGACATGTATTTTTTTCCGAGTCCTTCCATGATTTTATTATACATCCATTCCTATGTACCTCTAACACGTGGCTGACGTTTACAGGGCATCACCGCATGGACAAAGCTCTTCGTCGGCTCCTTTTTCTTAGCGTATTTCGTGGTCATCATTATCAAGTCTTCCAGAAACGAACCAGAAAAACGAGGACATATCGTGGACACAAGCGGCTGCCAAATCCCAAACTTCTTGCCTTTCAGCCGAACGGTGCTGAGGTCTTACGCGCCGGTCCCGGGCTTCGAGTGCGATGCCAAACCATCTTTCATTCGGCAAGATGGAAACATCCTCTTCATAGACCACAACATTCTAAAAACCTTCTACAACGCCAGTAAGGAACAGATTCGATGCACCTATCGCCACATCATACGCGCCGCCAACTCTAGCATCCCTGACTTGAGCACCACCGTTAGTCGAAAGCGTATGCTCCACTTCGGGAAGCCCACAAATGCAGAATACATCAAAGTAGAATGCTCACGTGGGATGACGCATTTCCACAGCGAGCTTTTCCTGCTGCCTGTTTTAAGACCAGAGATTCACGTTCACGATAAGAGCGGTCAACGAATGAATGTCGTTATCTTGGGGTTGGACAGCGTATCTCGCCTCAATTCTTTGCGACATCTTCAACGGACACGGAAGTTTATCTTTGAAAACTTCCCCCAACCCATTGAGCTGCTTGGCTTCAACAAAGTGGGTGACAACTCCTTTCCGAACCAGATAGCCTTGTTAACAGGAGGAACAGACGAAGAAGGTTGCCCTGAAGGCTTTTACGACGACTACAAGTTGATCTGGTACCAGTACGCTAATCTCGGATACAGGACAATGTTTATGGAAGAGACACCTTATTACGGGTTGTTCAGTTATTACTGCCGCGGCTTCTTCAGACAGCCCACAGACTACTACCCTCGGCCTTTCACCATAGTCGTCGACAGCTCGAAGAATTCAAGCGGGGAATCGTGTGTCGGGGCTAAAGTGCAAACCGAAATGTACCTGAATTACACGTGCTCTCTCTTGCAATTATTGGGAAATCGACCATCGTTCACCTACACCTGGATATCGGACGTCTCGCACGACGATTTCAACTCTGTCGGCTACGCGGACGAGGCCTTTCGTAAGACGTTCGAAACGTTGCATCGTACTGGGGTAGCGAACAAATCTCTCATAATATTGATCAGCGATCACGGCTTGCGGTACGGCCACATTCGAAGAACTATGACAGGCAGGTACGAAGACCGCTTGCCACTCTGCATCCTGCTTTTCCCTCACCAGTTTCGTGACAAGTATGCTGACGCAATGAGGAACTTGATCGTCAATCAACGAAGGTTGACAACGCCCTTCGATATACACGCAACTTTAACGGAACTTGTCAATTTTTCGTACCCTTTGCGGAGTGAATTCCGCACAACATACGGACTCAGCCTCCTACACGAGGTTCCAGAAAGGAGGACCTGCGCTGACGCCCATATTTCACCACACTGGTGTTCCTGTCACGAAGCGACCAGAGCGAGTCTTCGCAGTGACTTGTCCAAACGTATGGCATTGTTTTTGACGGAGACAATAAATTCGCGGCTGGAGGAGCGCATGCCAGGAATGTGCAGACGTCTTCAAGCGGCAGATATCCTGGATGTTCAAGAGCTCTTTCTGACAGTCGCTGAGAGGGACACATCGTACTTTTGGGTGACTGTCTTTTGCGTACCATGCGATGGAATCTTCGAAGGAACAGTTTCGGTGAATAAGGTGGGGAATATGAGCGTCGATAAAGTGAGCCGCCTCAATCGATACGGCGATAGGCAATTCTGCGTTACCCACCATTCGCTGGAGCCATTTTGTTGTTGCAAGCCGCCCAAGTCTCAGAGCCGACGAACCGATCGAACACAAGGATGAGCTGCGAGCGTAGATGTTCAGATATCTGGGCTTCAAGTCTCGCAGTTCCTCTGTACTTGCACGAACATAGCGCGAACTGTAGATTTGCGTGCTTCAGAAACCTTGCAGTAATGTTGCGTTCTCGAAATGCACTGCTGGTAAGTTATGACTGTATATAACATATGCAAATCGCGACACATATTGTTGATATGGTTAAAAAGAGGTACCTTTCCAAAAATGAAGTTTGTGCCACTCATTTTTAGTCATGCCGCTCGCCTGTTCCTAAACACGTAGGCTATAGTAGTTTTATCCCAAAAAAAATCTACCAGAGCAAAATAGATGCCGTTTTAGCAGGTGGGCTATGCGAGCCATGCAGACATCCTGTGGGACAGTGTATGAACTGCTGGACAAATAACTAGCTCAAATTATGTAACTTATTCATTAGATGTTTTCTGGGAAATGAGGGATAGCAGAACTGAAGCCAGTCATTGTTCAAATCCGTCGTCAGTATTGGACACCCTAAGAAGCGATCGTACTTCGAGATACAAGTTTCGCTATGCAAATGAGTCGAAACCAAAACTACGCAGTGCTCGAGCGCAGAAAGAGCGACAGGCAATCCCGGTGAGAGGCCACGTGCTTTGGAGCGATGGAGCTGATTGGATCTGACACCGACCAGTTAAGGTTCATTCACACATGCGTTTCAAAAAGGGGCGCCGCCGAGAGGGGCCTGTCACTCATAGCCGAGCCATCGTCCAAAAAGAAAACTCGCTTCGCTGTCGTTGCTACGTCAAGATCATACCGACACTTCCAGCTCTCTTCCTCCAAATCTACATTGTGAAGCATGTTTGTGAGGCATGAAGCATTGTTCTGAAGCGTTTCACCTGGAATCATCAATCGTTGGAACGACAGACGTGACACAATGGCAGAGAAAGAACAGCAGAAGAAGCGAGACACATGTTTACCTACCGACGACCAACACACGGTCACACACAAGTCGTATTTATTTTCGTCGATTCCGTGGTTTGCGCAAATTCCCAGCTCATCTTTGATACCTCAGTCCCCGAACAACTATTGGTGGTAAAGAATTTACTCACGCGGTAGCACCAAACACACACACAAATGACAAAAGATCCCAGTGCGGTATCGGCCAAAAGGAAGCCACTTCCACCCCTCCAAGCGCTCTGATTGGCTGGATGAAAAAGCGTTCGTGGAGCAGCACTGCGGAGATGCAGCAAGCAGCGGTTCTCGAAACCCGCCTGGAAACGCCGCGTGACAGCTGCCTCGCGGTCTCAGAGCGCGCGGCGCAAGAAGCGCATGTGTGAATACAGCTTTAAGGTGAAGACTGCGTCGTTGCTGCGCTTGAAACGCGCGTAGGTCTAGTTCCTTCTCATTTGCGTAGCGAAATCTCTCATTTTATATCTCAAAGTAAGTGCGTTTCACAGGGTGTTTAATATGGACGACTGATTTGAATAATGACTGTCTCTAATTCTGTTATATCGCATTTCCCATAAAACATCTAATGAATGTTATATAATTCGTCGTCTAGTGGTTACAAAACGCTCTCATACAGGGTGTCCTTCTGGCCGTATAACCCACCTGCTAAAGCGGCATCTATTTTGCTCCGCTTGATTTGTTAATAAAAATCCCCTATAAGGAATAAGAAAAACACCCTGTATAACATTGGGTGACGGATACGGTCAAGGAAGCGATACCATAAGGGAACTTTCATCCCATGGAGGAAGGAAATGCAGGAGCGGCCCTTCAATTTTTTTTGCATTGGGACAGTGCTAGCGTTCACATTGCATTCTGGGATTAGACTGTCTACCACGTGCCCGCTCACGTGACCCCAAGGGCACGCGCATGCCAGTTGTCAAAGCAGACGACGGGAACTGTGATGAATGCGCGCGTTAATCTTCGCGCGCTCGTTCATCACGCATTCTCAGTTATTCAGCCCGGGGATTTTCCTGAAACACACTGTATATTTGTTAAACAAATATGTACTGAATATTTTCCCCAACATGCCTTGCCTGTGTCCCCCCCCCCCTTCCCCAGTCCGTCCTGCTGTCCTCTCTCCATCTGTCCACGTCTGCACGCCGCTCATAGCCACAGTTGCTTCGCGGCGCTAACACGGAATTTTGAAAAAAATCTTGCTCGTGTGCTGTCGTCCGTACGTCACTTTATAAGTACAGGAGCTCGACAGACCGAAGCAAGAGTGGACTCGGTTTTTGCACACTTCCGGTTCCCGTTGGTTCGCAGAGCAGCATGAAGGTGACGATTAATGCGTAGTCATCTTCGGATTGTTGTTGTCTTCAGAAATACATGCCTATATTCCTTACGATTTATTTATTTCGCTCCTAAAAGATACCACACGTACAAAACTTCCTGAATAACGTGAGTCAGACCTGAATCCGACACTGTTCAGGCGCTATCAGAATATTCCCGCGTAGGTCCATGCGGATTCTGGACGCCGCTTTCCCAAAATTTGGCTCAATATATCGCTTGAACCAAACCGGGTGAACGTGCTGATACTTGGTCGCTAACCGGGATTCCTTTGACAATCGTTGAAAATATTTCAAGTGCACGTGCAATAGATATTAAGTATCATGACAGAGATCCTGGATCACGCTGTCCCGCCAAGTCACGAGTTATTAGATTATTTATTGACATTCCCCAAAGGCCTTTACAGGGCATTACAGGGGGGCAGGCACGTAGAACTGGTACAGTCTACCATGATCGTATAGTCATTATGATTATTATATTTATCGTATCTGTGACCGTTGTCGACGGAGTCCCGCAAAACATCTTTTCCCGATTATAGAAGCAGCAGAAACGGATATACATTCAAGCAATTGTCCGGGGAACGAATAACTGCGATCCCCAAGGAGGATTTTCCCGGATCCTCCCGAGCCACATTACTTCGAGGTTTCTTTGCATGGTCAGTAGAACCAGCGATGAAATGAAGTGATGACAGGACGATCAGACCTGGCCCCACAACTGGTTTGTTTGCACGGCACTCGTTGATGAATATTCGTAAGCTGTATCGATATAAACCTTTGTGTTACTGCCGTACTCTCATAAAAAGTCGTTAACTAATATATTATCACTGTTTGACCTCAAAGAGCATAGCTATATCTTTATAATCATCGCGCCCAGAATTTTTGGCACATCCCTCGCTGTAATAGCAGATGTGGTGAACAGAGTGTTGCATATATATTACCATATGTCTTGAACGACCCATTATTATTATTGATCCGTTAACAGTTTCAAAGGAAGATATTCATATTGCATACATTTAGTTTACATGGCACGGATGCCTTTTGTGGTGCTTAAACGAACTGTAAAGTGAAATATGATCCCCCTGTTTCTGTGTGCGACCTGGTAGTGTTGGCCTGTGTAATGCGGCACACAGTGCCTAAGCACTCAAAGCACGTTAATTATTACACAGCATAAATTAGTGACTAAATCGGACGGTAGGTAGCGCCTCGCAACAGCTAAAAGAGTCTTCATGGGGGTATTCCCGTCACGTGATACCTAAGTACGCGTATATACATATACTAGACGAAAGGGGTTCGAACAACCGCGAATCTATGTAGCTGAAATGAAAAATGAAACACAGACTACGAAGGTACGGGAAGTAAGAAAAAGGGAGGATTATTTATTTATATTTAAAATATACTTGGTGTAAAATAAGTGTTGTCTACGTTACGGCGGTAGCTCCGCCTTCGTCAGGACAAAAATATGTCAGTGATACACAGAGCTTCATCGGGAAAGGGAAAAATTCCGCCACCTGGCGGTTGTCAACGGGTCACGTTCGAGAATGTTGTCGTGGCAGGTTCAAGTGTGAGGTCAGCGTTCTTGGGAGAGTGGCTTTGTCCACGTTGTGTCACCCCGTCAGCTGGAAAGGGAAAAGTGTCTTATCTATGAGGTTAGACCTCTTATTGTTGATAGGATGCCGGGGTCGTCGCTAATAGTCGATTGGTCAATTGGTTAATGGTCAGCTGGTGCTTTTGCACGAAAAGTTTGCAATTTCTCGCGCATGGCTTTAGTGTAATTTTTCTGGCATTAACTGTCACAAGAGACACATGTAATTCTTCTTAAAGGCTACCTCTCAGACATCAAACCAATATCCCCCGCTGGCACAGCTAAACTGCACAGCTCCTGCAGTCCCTCCGGACTGCAATCACGTAAAGCAGGCTTTAGTTTTGTAAAGTAGGCTCCACCTCGTGCATGGAAGCATCAGGTGAAGCCGGGTTTCGGGAGGCGTCGTTCACATACGAAAAAAAAATAATAATAATAATAGGCAGTCAGATATTGGGTATTCGATTCGCGAATCGAATTGGAGTGGTTTATATTAGATTCGTATTCGAGAGCTCGAATATTCTTACAACCCTACCTGTCATGAAAGAAATGACACCTGGTATCAGCCGCCGACCACGTGCGCAGAACGATGGAATGTAGTCGTCTGCCCATGCGTACATCGTAGTTCTTCTCAAGTGTCTGCCGCAGACAGATACTTTGATCAACAACCACTGTCTTGCTATTTTCGTTCATGGCCTCGTCCTTTGAGTTATCGGCGCATGTTTTCTGATGGTTTTGGGTCCTTCGGTTGGTCACATTGATGACGTCGTGCTAACCCAGACAATGCAAAGATTACCTCTGAGAGTGTTTTCGATCCGTCAGTGTGATATCCGGTGTGGTCAACAGCGCTCAAGTATAGTGACCTAGAATAGCGTTTATTCACTGACGTCTCCCCGTCGCCATAATGTAGTTCCCTCCAAGTTATGTTTCCGCATTCGTTCGCTGCCATACTGTTTTTGGATGACTGTTAACGTCGAAAACATAGAAATTTCAAAATGGAGCAAAATTATTATTTTTTTTTTTACGTGCACGCTCTCTCTCAAACTTTCTTTGGAACGACCCCCTGCAATTCTGGAATTATGTAAGCCGACGTAAGAAACGTGTAGATTCTGTCAAAATTAATTACACTCCTTCACAACCGGACACATGGGACACATGTTCCCTTGTCTTTCCTGTTGATACTGCTCCTGATATCATTTCGTACGAGGGAGTTGTTTCACTTCTTAATATTAAAACTAAGACATCCTGTGGGTCTGACAATATCCCAAATATCTGCCTCAGAAGATATGCTGAATCGTTGGCGCGTTTCTTGTGCACAATCTTTGCCCGTTCGGTTAATACTGGAGCAGTATTAGAGGAATGACTCGCGGCTACGCGTTGTGCCTGTCTTCAAAAAAGGAGTCCTCATGTCGCCAGACAACTATCGGCCAATCTCGTTGACATGTAGCTTTTGGAAACTTTTAGAGCATGTATTAGCCAATTTCATTGTTAAATGTCTGGACGAAAACAGCGTCTTGTCGTCCTGAGAACATCGTTTTCGTAAGGGGTTTTCTCCAATCACTCAGCTGCTTTGTGTTGTCCATGGCTTTGCTTAGTTATTGATAAAGGCGGGAAAGTTGATGTTTCGTTTCTTGATTTTAGCAAGGCGTTCGATAAACTACCCCATAACAAACTGATTGCTAAGTTACTTAACATAGGTTTACCTCAGTGGATTATTAACGGGATACATGCCTACTTGCCAAACAGGTCGCAGATGGTATATATTTGTGGCACCCATTCTTATAGTTGACCTGTTACTTCGGGAGTTCCACAGGGCAGTGTTATTGGGCCTTTATTATTTTTTAGTTATATCAATGATATTGTTGATGTTGTCAGCAGCGGAGTCCAAATACGTGTGTTTCTGTGTCGATTGTGTGTTATATAGCAAGCGTATTCCCATGATGAACAAGTTCTGCTGAGTCATAGTCTAGCTGGCATCTCCGATTGGTGTGACAGATGCGGTATTAGGCTCAATTGTGATAAGATTGTTCTTCTCCGAATCACGACCAAAAGGCAACCAATTCAATTCAGTTATTTTATTGGGGATGTTCTACCAGAAGAGATGAAAGAATTCAAACACTTCGGCGTGACCTTTACAGCTGATTTAAGATGATCTAGACACATAACTTAACTTGCTCTGCCGCCATGCGTAAACTGGGATATCTGAAAAAGAAACTTGGAAAAGCCCGGCCTCATGTCAAGATATTGGCTTTTAAATCCATCGTAAGGTCAAAGTTCGAGTACACCAGTATCGTCTGGGACCCGCATACTAAAGTTGATATAAATAAACTCGAAGCAGCACAAAGCTGTGCGTTTTATTATTCGTGCATACAGTAGACGAGACTATATATAACTGTTCTTATGAGTGAAAACAATATTACACCGTTGAAGACAAGAAGAAAAATTGCACGACTGAAGTTCCTGTTTGAGACATCGAGAAGTAACTTTAGATTACAGTGCTTTCCGTATCTAGAACGCCTTCAACCACGATATACGCGCCATCTTCACCCCTTTTCCTGTAAAACAATATTCGTTCGTACTTCAACGTTTAAGAATTCGTTTTTCTCCGTACTGTTCCTGAGAGGAATTCGTTGCCTGTCGGCATTGTTCGGAGCGAAAGTATTACAGTATTCGAAGACCTTGTCGATGACATTTACACTGGTTGAGATTGTTATTCCTATAAGAGTGTTCTCTTTTGTGTGTGCGCGTGTGAACTTGTTTGTTGATTCTTTTCCCTTGTTTACACTGTGTATCCCTTCCTGCTTCGGCCACTGCGTTTCTCGCAGGATTTCTAAATAAATAAATAAATTACTTGGATACAAGTCACACAGCACAATAACATTGAAACACCAAATATATGATGAGTTCAACGTCTTCGTCGAATATAACTCCTACCGCGTCAACGCGAGCAATATAATTCCTCAATTTATTCGCATGTACCCAGCGTTCGCTACCGTCAGGCATTTTCACCCTGTAACTATCAGGTCTTACCCTTTCCGTTACTTCCGCCAGACCTTTCCATTTTGCTTTCATTTTGCTTGCTTATTCAGGTTCGAGTATCAGCACTTTGTCGCCGGGTTGAAATTCTTTCGCGTGCGCCCTCAAGTTGTATCTACCTGCGTACGCCTCCTGTGCGCTCTGCACTTTCTCGGATACCTCTCTGGACATTTTAGACATTCGCTCGCTGAGCTGACCTAGATATTCTCCAGCCGGTTTGTTCAGCCCTGTCGGTGGCGTCCAATCGCCCGCCCATGTTTGCTGCAAGATGCCGAGAGGACCATGCGGAGCTCTACCAAACATCAACTGAAATGGTGATACTCCTGTGATTTCATTCGGTACCTCCCTGTATGCCCATAGGAGGCACCGGATATAACGGTCCCATTCTCTGCCCTCCTCGTCTACAACGTGACGTAGCATCGCTTTGAACGTCCCATTCCAACGTTCAACGAGTCCGTTGCTCTGGGGGTGATCGGGAGTCGAAAATCTCATCTGTACTCCCATTCTCTCTGCTAACTCCTGCGTCAGCTTACTGGTGAAGTTTGTCCCTTGGTCACAACAGATGGTCTCGGGCACGCCATATCGTGCGAACACATCAACCAATGCCTGACATGTAGCCTTAGCCGTTAGAGACCTAAGTGGTATAACTTCGTGCCACCGCGTGCAAAGATCTACTATGCAGAGCGCATCCGGTGCCCACGTGCTGATGGGGGATCTAGGGACCCTATACAGTCCATGTAAAACACTTTGAACGGCTCCTCTGGTCTAGTTAACGGAGTGATCGGGACGCGATCGGTACTCCTGGCCTTAGAGAACATTTGGCACCCGTGACATGATTGACAATACCTTTTTATATCCGTTGCCACCGAAGGCCAATAGAAAGCACTTTTAACCGGTTGTTTTGTCTTCTTCTGGGAAAAATGACCACCCCATGGAGAGTCATGCGCAAGGGTCAGTACATCGTTCCTACGAGATATCGGTAAAACTAACTGCCTACAGTCACCGTAATCAGTGCGGTCGTTATGGTATAACAACCCATCGATTACAATCATGCCGTGCGACCCTTCCTTAGCGTGTTCCCAGGATTCTTTTAGGGATACGTCCTCTCTTTGTTCCGCCGCAAACTTACGCGACTCCTTACTTCTTATTTCGGGTTCAGCGTCAATCTCGCTGCTGACAATATTAATAGAGGCGTTTTGGTTTTGCTCTACTTCCTCATCTACCTCACCCTCGTCGGTCGTTTCCCGATATTTTATTTGTTCGATTCCTATCGATCCATTGCTTGCGAGCTCTGCAGCTTCTCTACCAAGCTCTTCATTTATATTTCGTATCTCCTGCAATAGCGCTACTTTAGCAACCAGCTTAGAACTGTCGTTCTGTCGAACCCGTGGCTCATTACATCTACTTCCCGTTTCTTTTGCTGAAGTCTGAGGGCATTGCCTAGCGTAATGGCCTTCTTCCTTGCAATTGTAGCAATGAACCACACGACCTGACATTTTGCGTGTCGGCATCGGAACCCGGTTGCCAGCATTGTTTTTCCCTGGGACAATTTTCTCCCTTGCTTCAGGCGGCCGCTTTTGAGTCGCCGGTGCTACCGTTCTACGCTGCTTCGCTCCTCGTTTAGTTTCTTCGAAGTTTTCAGCCATTTCGACGACTTTATCGGGTCTGTGCCATTTTCCCGTGTCTGCGAGCATTACGTACGAGCGTGTTTCATCCGACATTACATACGTAAGTCTGTCGACCAGAATTAGGTCTCTCAAGTCGTCTAGTGTCTTTACATTACGGCTGGCCGTGTAATGGTCAAAGAGAGTTGACAATCTCGTCGGAAACTGGACCCACGACTCCGAGTCACCTTTTCTCGCTTGATAGAAGTGTCTCTTGTATTCGGCCGGCGTTAAACGCAGTTCGGCTAGCACTTTCTCTCTAACTTCGGGTTACAAAAGAATCGTCCCATTGCCGTGCCGCGCAATCACTGCTCTCATTTTTTCATTGAGGTACGCCAACAGTACCGTGCCTTGTATATCTTCCGGCACACCAAAGTTTTTGAACACTGTTTCGACGCTAACGAACCACTCAGGCGCTAGAGCTTCTGATTCGGGCATCGCTGTCAAAACCCCACGTAGATCTCTGGCATATTCGCCCACTCTACTCCTGTGTTGCGTGTTAGGCTTATAGCCGCTGTCACCTCCCGCCTGAATCTGCGCGAGCTTTATCCTTTCAATCTCTAGCTGAAGTCGTAGCTTCTCAAGTTCTCTGTCGCTACTTCCTCCGGAGCTATCCTCATTCGTTACATGCTCGACATTTTGAGCATCGCCAACAATGTCGCCCTCATCTGTATCTGAGTTTCCTTTCTTTGCGCCTTGCCTCGTCACTATCGACATGGTGAATCTCTAATAAGGATATCGCAAAGAGCCTACCTCAGACACAGTTTCTCCCGTTGACTTCAACAGTCCAACGTTGATCCCTTTCCACTTCATGGATGGACACTGTATAATTGTCCCTTGGTTGTTTGTTAGTAAATCAGGGTCATCCTCTTCGGCGACGCTCCGTCGCGTCGTTCCACAGACGATGGTGGACCTCTCCTTCCGATACCGTCCAGCTCTGCTATGTTGCTCCACCTCTGCTTCAGGGACTCCACGATGAGATCAGACACCTCCGACCCTTTTGCGCCTATAGGCCTCCGAAGTCTCTCCTTCCGATGCCACTTCGCCGTGATATTCGATTGTGGACCTCTCCCGAAGATGCCGTCCCACCTGCTGGCTATCGCCTTGTACGAAGATATTTCTCCTCCAGTCGCTCCTATGTGATGACACTTTCTGGACTTTGGCGCCCCTCAGTCCTGGCCGACTTCTGCTGTCCTTGCTGTTGACGCTGCACCTATCCTGTCGACTGCGCCAGTTAAGATTCCCTCTCACGGGGTGGTGGTAGTGGTGATGGGATGGTGGTCAGGTGCTGCCGCAAGTCCGTCGCGGAGCCGCAAGAAGACAGGCCAGGCCCAGGCGTAGAGACTATACACGATCTTTATTTCATAGTACTCTCAATCCAAAGACCCCCCAACCAGTATGGCGGTTCCCTATATACATGTTCATCTTCCCACTCTCCCACGGGACACCCAGTCACGTGCAAGGCAAATTCAACGAACTGTCAACTCGTGGCACACTCCAGGACGCGTCACAGTATAATACAAATATATACACATACGTGTGGATGGGCCGGCACACGTGTTGCACGTTTGCTCACGTATGCCACGAGGGCCGTAAATAACGAAAGACGCGGTGGACGACAGGGCTTTCAGGGAACACTGTCCCGTACTCACCACGGTCGTTATTACGAGTCAACTAGTGCCTCGTCTCATGTTCGTGTGTAACCAACGAGGGCTGCGTCCGCGGAGGATTCCCGGAATCCGGAACCCGTCACCGATAGCAGTGGCCGAGGGGACCAGCCACGCAAGCCAGTGGCATTACCCTGTCGGTTTTTTTGAACGCTGCAGCTGCAGCCTACCCGGCAGGGTGTCAGAAACTAACAGTTGCTCTCTTCAACGTTTTGATATTGAGCCGCAAAGTGCTAGACTCCAGAAATTCCTAAATGTTCGCCAGAACGCCGCAGAAGACGTGCGATCATACGCTACACGCGTGCAAATTCTTGGTCAGGCGACACTCGGTTCTGTAGATAACGGTGACGAAAGCATAGCTAAGGTGCGAAGGGAACTCTTGCAGGAGCAGATGTGCACTCAATTCGTCAATGGACTCCGCGATCCCGTACGGCGGTTCGTTCTTTCCCGTGCACCAAAAGATTTTGCCACTGCGATTGAAATTGCCGCACAGGAAGAGGCTAACGATGCCTTAAGTTCTGCAGTCAGTCATATCCGCATAGTCGAAGAATGTGAAGACAAAGATCGTAAAGAAATAACCGAATTACGAGAGAGACTTGCGGACTTAAGCGTGAACCGCATGGCCCGAAAAGCGTCCGAATTCTTTCCGAACCGAATTCGGGACCGAACTTTTTTCGGAGAACAGAATCCCGTGCCGGTTACGGCACGATCTGGCCAAGCCAGATTTCTCCACCGAAATGGGAAGTGACGCCAACTGAAAAAGTAGAAGCATCCAATGGCTCTTCAGCCGGAAGGAGAACCATAGCAACGATGACGTAGCAATCGGGTTTACTGTTGCCGTGTGTGCGACTTCTACCCCTATGAATACAGGGATTATTTCATTGGCCTGGATGGTTAAAAGGCGATGTTCTCCAAGGCCAGAAGTCTTCGGCCGAAATTCGGGGTGCATTTCGGTAGCATGCGGTGATGCACAGAAAAAAGTTCGGTCCCGATTTCGGTTCGGCCAGTTTTCGGCCAGTTTTTCGTGCCATGCGGTTCACCCTTTAGAAAAACTGCTCACGGAGAGAGACGGACACCCGCGTCACGCGTTTGAAGCGCGCAACTCCCGCAGGTGCTATAACTGTGGTCGGTTAGGCCATATGGCTCGATTCTGTGGGCGAAGCCGAGGTAGTGTAAACCCAACGCGTCAGGAAACTAACACAATTCCAAAAAATGCGGGAGGCCTCACGCGCCTCACACGTAGCACATGGAGGGGGAAACAGAGAGGTGAATACCACTCGCAACCCAAACAATAAACGGAGGGGAAGAAGGAAGAAGGACAAAGGGGTCTGTGTGGTACGATACTCAAAAGAGACAAGTCCAATTGTAAATGCTGTAGTTGAAGGTCGCCCATTGAAGTTGCTTGTATTACCGGCTCGAGAGTGACTTTAATCCCATCTAGTGTGTTCGAAAAGATAATGCAACAAAACGAACCGAAGCTTTTCGATAAGAAGCGGTCGCAATATCGTTGATTCATGGGGATCACAGGTCATGAGATGGGAGTGGATGGGTGTTTTGACGTAGACATTTGTTTGGAGGGATACCGCTTCCGGCATCCAGTTTTTGTCGTGCAGGGCAATCCCGCCATCCCGGTTAATGGAATAATTGGACAAGATGCTCTAATTGCGCAGAACATTGATGTCTTAACCACAAGGAAAGCGTTGAAAGCAGGTGAAGTCGAAATTTTTATTGTTAACACATGACTACGTGCGACGACAGCCTAAAAGTGAGGTAGACGACAGGCCAGCTGCTGTACGCTTCATGTCGACGACAAGTATTCCCCCCATGTCGCGTATTCTGTGTTGGGAAAAACTTTCCAGGCCTGTTCAGAACGGTCAGATTGGGGTCATTGAGGGTTGTGACATGCGCGTGCAGGGCGTTCGGAGTCCGGATGCTGCAGTGAGAGTCGCCTCAAATTCAACCGTGCCCCTGACGCTGATCGATTGGACGCTAGAGGAACAAACGCTACCTCGGAATAAGAATGTGGCCATTTTCGTCGCCGCGAATGAAGATACTACTGGAGCAATTAGAACTACTGTTGAGACAGATAGGACTGACCTAACAGACGACGTGATCCACACGCTATTTGAATTGCCCGAAATACCTAGCTGGCAACTGTCTGCCCTCAAAGAAATGATCAAATGTTATTCCTCAGTTTTCACCAAAGAAGATCTTGATTTAGGTCGGTGTGACAAAGTAAGGCACACGATAAATACTGGAGACGCAACACCAGCTTACCGAAAAGCCTACAGGATCCCGTACCCGCAGAGGGAAGAGATGGACAGGCAGATAAGCGAATTGAGGGAGAAAGGAATAGTTGAACCATCCAAGTCACCCTGGGGAGCCCCGGCTCTATTGGTACAGAAGCCAAATGGAAAATACCGCTTAGTCGTTGACTACCGGAAGCTGAACAAGGTGACAAAGGTTGACCCATACCCGCTTCCTAACATACTGGAAACGTTGTCACAGCTTGGCTCAGCTAAGTATTTCTCGGTGGTCGACATGGCATCTGGCTTCTGGCAGATAGATATGGATCCTCGAGATAGAAAGAAGACCGCTTTTAATACCACGAGTTGTCACTACGAATGGACTAGGATGCCAATGGAACTTGCAAATAGTCCCGCGGTTTGGCAGCGCACCGCGGATGTAGTACTCGATGGCCTTATAGGTCACAGTTGTCACGTGTACATGGACGATATTGTTATCTACAGTGGGAGGTTTGAACAACATATCAGTGACATTGAGAGGGTTCTGAAAAGGTTATCAGGTGCCGGACTGAAGTTAAAGCCATCAAAATGTCAATTAAAACCCGAAGTAAAATACCTAGGGCATATTGTGTCCGCTGACGGTGTGCGTCCCGACCCGGAAAAAGAGTCCGCAGTTCGAGAATTCCCGAGGCCACAGACTGTAAGAGACGTGCGAGGGTTTCTTGGCTTAGTCGGATATTACCGCCGTCACATTGAGAACTTTGCTAAGATAGCTAAACCACTTGCTGCTCTGACGTCCAAGTATGCAAAATTCGATTGGAATGAGGAAGCACAAGCGGCTTTCGAAAACTTAAAACAGTGCCTTCTTCGCGCCCCGTTACTCAAGTACTCAGACTTCAGCAAACCCTTCATTTTGGGCACTGACGCCTCCCAATTTGTGATTGGAGCAGTGCTCTCTCAGAAGCATGATGGTGTTGAGCACCCCGTAGCGTATGCGAGCCGACCGCTCAATAAACCAGAACAAAATTACAGCGCGACTGAGAAAGAGTGCTTAGCTGTAATCTGGGCTGTTCGGCACTTTCGTTGTTACCTTTACGGGAGAAGATTCCAGACTCAGACGGACTGTAGGCCACTCAAGTGGCTAATGAATATCCTCGACCCCAATTCACGGCTTGCGAGATGGAATTCGGGAAATATAGCGAAATTCATACGCCAATAAGGAAGACTACAGGTTGGATGGTGCTGGCTTGTTGCGAGTGATGGGCTATAGAGGTAGAATGAGACATTTGGGTCAAATTGGGAATGACCGCATAGCTACCCCTCGCACTCCGGTACATCCGATACTAAAGGCGTACCACAGTGCTCCATACAGCGGACATTATGGCGCTCGAAAAACTCGTCAAAGAATAGAGCGAACTTATCACTGGTCCGGAATAGGGAGGGATGTAGAGAACTTTTGCGCAGCTTGTGAAGCATGCCAGCTGAGAAAAACTCCCAAGAACCGGAGAGCGACGCCTATGCAGGTTTTTAACGAGGTTCACAAGCCATTTGAACGCACGGCCATGGATATTGTGGGCCCACTGCCAACAACCACAGAGGGCTGTCGTTACATACTGGTGTTTGTAGACCATCTCACGCGATTTGCAGAAGCCTTCCCCTTGAAGGACCAAAAGGCGAATACAGTTGCCCGCATATTCGTGGAAAAGATAGTTATGAGACATGGAACACCAAAGCAGCTACTAACCGATCAGGGCAGCAATTTCACGTCAAAGGTAATGGCCGAAGTGTATGAGTTTCTAAAGGTGGAAAAGCTGCAAACGACGGCTTATCACCCTGAGTGTAACCGAGCCGTAGGAAGGTTAAATCAAACCATTAAGGGGCTATTATCGCACGTGGTGTCTGAAGACCAATGCGACTGGGCCTGTGGATCCCGTATGTATTATTCGCCTACAATACTGCGGTCCTCGAAAACACAAAGGAGACTCCGTTTTTCCTACTGTACGGCCGTGATCCCGATTTGCCTCACGAACTACTGGCAGCGCCTATGGTGCCTCACTATGGGACAATCGAAGACTACCGCGCGGAATTAACCCTGCGTATGCAGCGTTCGCATGACCATGGCAGGAAAAGCACTAAATCATTCGTGGGAAATGCGAAAGACGATATTCGACAGAAAGGCCAAAGAAACAGCGTTCAGAGTAGGCGACCGTGTCTATTTACAAGTGGGCAACACAAACCCAGGAGTATCGCGTAAGCTGAGCCCACATTGGAAAGGACCATACTGAATCACTGAGCAGCTCTCGCCACTCACGTTCAGGATACAGGAAATCCGAGGTAGAAGTTCTCAGGTGGTTCATGCCAATCGCTTATAGACGGCTCGTGACGACATGGAATGTCCCGCTTCTCTCTCCGGGAACAGCACTCATGATGAGGGTGGTCAGGGCGATCAAAAACATAATAACCAAGTGGCAATTTCTACGGAGCATGACGAAAAACGAACAGAAACGGTTTCGCAAAAGCCCTTGACATGTCGCCCCAAAAATCTAACATGCCCGTCTCCTGATTATTTTATGGATTTTGTAGTTCTAGAGGAAAGGGAGCGCCAACTAGCGCACTCAGCTCAGTTTCCTCCGCAAAGCACGGATGCGGTCCCTACCAGGAGGTCAGCAGAACTTGCTGTGGGGCAGCAGTGAACGAGAAAGTCAAAACACTGTAACCGAAGACGCAGAGCCTGCCTGCATAACGCCAACTGCTGAAAACCAGGTCTTTAGGTATCCCCTGAGAAATAGAGGGGATAAAGGTAGACGACAAAGTTTGGCATTTCTCGTATGCAGGAGGAACGTAACTGCGATACAGTTAATCGCTATCGATATATATAAATCTACAGGAGCCTAGTGTTTCATGGATGACGTAGAAAAAAAAAGGAAAAAAGGACACTGGGAAGGAAAAGAAACGTTAGTTCTTCATTCTGCCTCACGCGACTGCACCTCATGAGAATACAGAACAATTCTACCCCTTTTGTCGTGCAGATAAAAAGACTGAGCTCTGGTCTCTAAACTGGCTGTGTGTTATGTGAACTGCGAGAATGTGTACCATGATTGTTCCAGTGTGAAGCTCCGAAATGAACAGTCTGTGTCTGATCCTCTCGGATTATTAACATGTATTTGTTTGTATAAATGCATTTTGTTACTGTACATATAACGCGGTCATGTTTATTTTTCAAAAAAAGAAAAGAAAAAGAATTGGCGAGTGTGATGTTCCACACACATGTAGTACATATTAATTAAGAATTATGATCGTCGTCCGCTGCCAGCTTACGGCTTATGTGTGTGTTCTGGCTTACTTGTGGGGCACGGATCCGGTATTGTTTCGCCCCACGGGGAGGATCAACGACGGTCGACGAGCAAGGTTGTCTGTCTTCAGGAATGAATGGAAACCCGGAGCCGCGACCTTCGGGCTTACAACAAACGTGCGCTAGCCAGGGCCTCCGGCGCCAGACAGTAAACGACAGTCGTCCAGCTGGCGTCGCGACAGATCGCTCGACGTGGACACGAAGCAACGTGGACAATTAGGGGAAAAGGGAAGAACCCGTTGAACCAAGGTCGACCGCTGTTAGCAGAGCCTACAAAAAGGTCCGGGGCCGACAGCGAGGGGAGAGAAAGGAAGCGGCGGCAGAGTCAGCGTGATAGTCTCACGACGCGGTGGAGGAAGAGGCCTTGGTTTGTTCGGCTCGCATCGGAAGAAGCTGTCCACGAGGATCTGCAACCTAGACTTGCGACGTGCAGCCCGTTGGACACGGACACCAGCCTTCCCCCCCTTCTACTTCCGAAGACGCTCGCGGCGACAGCAACGAGGCATCAAAGAGAACCAACTTCAGCATCAGCTTCCCAAGTACCCGAGGACCACGGACCAATCACTGGAACCAAGCTCTGCTGGTGAGTCCAGAGCGCACTCTGAGTCAGGGCTGGTTAGAGCGATTAGCATTGTAAATAAACAGTTCAAGTTTATGAACTGCGTTGTCACTTACTCTCGGTCTCACTCAAGGGCAGACCCACTAAATCTTCTAACTTTTTAAAACGGCCCAATCCACTCGGGGTTGGCGACCTTCACAATTATGCACTGCTTATTATTCATACTGCTGGCGTCATCTCTGACGTCATTTATTTACAATCGTAGTAGTCCGTGAAACGGGTGGATGACGCTGACCGTCTCTATCATGCCGTCCTTCTGAAGACGCAGGAGCCTATGGGAGTTACGCTACTTGTTTAGATATACCATGGGTTCTCCCTCAACGTATCCCTGATCTTCGCAAACGTGTCCCCGCGACAAACTTTGCTTTGCTAACTTGGAAAATGCAGTTTCGTCGCATGACTCTCATGCTTGCCAGAACAGCGATTGCCTCGTAAGGCATTAGGAAAGGCGTGCGACGCTTTCGTCTTGCAGACTGCTCTCCAACTACCTGCAGTCGACGACACGCCTGGGATAAAATCTTTCTAGCCGTTTTAACGCGGAGGAACCACCTAACGAACGCTCGCAATTCGTACGGAGCACATGGTACAAGCACGGGAGAGTTCCGCTGCTTTGGGCTGGGGTAGGTTATTAGTGAGCTTTAGTGCGCCATCACCTTCGCGTGTAAGGAATGGCGTTGATGGTTCTCCGTACGCGCAACACACAGGGAGAGGTTTGCGCATTGCGCAGAACCACCACGCTATCCCTTACGTACGCAAAGGCGATAGCGTACGATGCACTAAAACTCTCGTCTTGTGAAAATGAAGATGATACCCTAAAAAGAAATTCCGATATACTTTGTGCCTGAACGAAAGGAAAGGAAATCTCAATTTCTCCTTCTTTCTCTTTTACATACTCAGTTTTATCGGTACAAATATGTGATGTAACGGGAAGACCGGTTCGAGGTTATATATTTTGCTGCGATGGGCAAGAAGCGGAAAGAAGCAACTCCTTCTAGACAGAGAAAGCCCCGCGCGACACAGCATCACAGAGGAAGCCCTGCTGTGGATGCTGCTATGAGCCAACATGAAGAAAGCTCGAGACAGCTCGCAAACCATGGCAGGACTCCCTGGGTGACGTAAGCGCTCAGGCCTGATGTTATCTTGGGGGTGTAGGAAGAGCGCGGCGCACGCTTTGCGCTACTGCTTTACGTCATCAATGACCTAGAGGCTCAGGGCACCTATACACGGCTGGTCGAAATGGAACGGCATTGTACCCTGTGCATTCCATGGCGCCTCACGCTTTGAAAAAGAAAGCGGTGTTCGCTCTCTTCGCGTATGTCCGCATTAGTATGGGGGACCCCCGTCAGGTGGCGCCTAATCCCTAGGACGCGCAGAGCCGTATATTAAAGCGGAGTCTGGCCATTGGGAGGAGTCCCAAAAAGAGGCTCGACCTGTCAGTCGCAGTTCCGGGACTCTGATTGGTTTGCTTTTCACCGCGGGAGTCGCCATGACACCTGACTGTCATCCAAAATGGCGACGAAAACAAACACGGTGAAGCGGGGATTTCGTGACAAAAAATTTTCATAGACGACTCTGTTTTTGCGCTGCTGATGTACTGCTTGCGACACGGTTCTCTTAAAACAGCACCCCGTGGTTTAAACCATCACAAATCTCCTGGTATTGCAAGATCATTTATTTTGAGTAAAAAACCCGTGCAGGATATGTTCCACCTTTAAATAGGATATTGGAATAACATGTTCGAGGGCAGTCAAGGAAATAGGCTGCAGAACTACTTACAGGCGATTTCAGACAACCGTGTCGCAAGCAGTACATTCTCATGTACGTTTTTCGAAAACCAGTTTCAACTGATGCTCACTATCGACATCTAACCGAAAATAATACGTTTTGTCGCCTGTGTTAGGCCTAGTAAACACGGCGATCACAATGAAATCGTAAAAAAAGGCACTGTGCTGCACAATTTTGAATTTAGGTACTGCATTTTATGGATATAAGCATTCTTTCCTTTTTTATTCCAACGATTCATGTAGATAAGTTAAAAAATCGTACCGACGACAGGATGTGTAGCAGCAGGCGGTTTTGCCAGCAGCGGTACAACGACGGAAGCAGACAACGCACGCAGTGCACATGCGCAGTTCGACCAGGTCAGCACGCGCTTTGTGGCACCAGATTCCGGCTCTGCCTTCGCGATTCGCTATGGATGATCTACGTGGCCGAAGGGGGGCAATCGCGAAGGCAGCCGGAATCTGGCACCAAAAAAGCGCGCGCTGACGTGACCGAAGGGGGGAGATGGTTTTCGTGGGGAAACTGTGGAAGCTACAGCTGCACTCTGCTGGAGCGGCGTCGAACAATAAAAACGCGACGCTCCCCTTGAGTAGAGTCACTAAATAGGGGACAGAGTAGCGACACTGCGCCACTTCTGGGAGCGCGCCCGCCATCTTGAGTCCCATGCGGCATCGCCATCTGTTGGCGGGGTATCGACATACCGATAACAGCGCGCGGTCTTCGTACGCCGACGTACAAGCTTTCGCAATTAAACTGGTAGCTCACAAACAACAACCCTTTGAATTTGATAATTATTTATTTGAATGATGACGAGTGGGGTCAGCATAAGTTACCACTTTCGTACTCAGCAACTCTCACGATGTAGAAAGAAACAAAATACAGAAACCGACACTGTGTAGAAAGAATCTGTATGGAAAGAAAAGGAATTTATCGGCATGTGAAACACATGGCAGGCCTCCTCGGCGTTGAATGTGTAAATGTATAAAGACAAATTGTTATTACTCTATCATTCGCCGTATGTTATGCTTTATCTAGATATCACAGGTACATATATTTGCGTGCTCATTAGTATAGGAGGGAAGCACCTGTAACCGTGTTTTTATTCACTGTGTATCAATTTGCGCCGAATTCGCGATCGCGAAAATCTCGATAAACTGTACACGGGAACACTGCTCGAAGTTAAACCCTCGACAAAATATCTGTGCTGGAGTCGCGCAAGCAAGTACCCACGATTAAAAAGTACGTCTGAAGGACGTTATGTTCCTGGGTGCGCGACTTTTGCTGCTATCAAGAGATGTACAGCTAAATCCAGGTCGCAATGATATATCCACCGGTTGGCAAGAGGCAATTTCATCCGGTTTAAACATCGGGAGGAGGGGGAAATTCGCAATAATGGAGGAGAAGTCAAGTGATGATGACATGGGGTGTTTCATTGTGGCTTCAGAGCAGAGAACACTTACTCTTCAGATTCAAAAATATGAATGTTTAATCATCTCTTTTCAGCATAAAAATGGACATTTCAGGGTAACCTGGGTGTGATATACCCTAAATTTTTAACCTCAGCATCAAAAAATGTTTTTAGTAGCCTAGGCGTATCAGTACCATCATATTTACGAATACATGTCATTAACTTCTGGGATTTATCAGCCTGTGCATCAAATAATGGTTTATTTCAGAAATGTTTCATTGTGCCTTTCGACACGTGCAAAACAAAAGCGTGTGTATTAAATATTCGCTTCATCCTCTTTCGAGTTTATCCCGACAACAATAATATTTCTCATTAAACTGTAGAGGAGGTGGTGTCCCTCTACATGAGTCCTGACCGGCGATGATGGAATGTCCCAGCGAGCAGATGGACGTGGCCTTACGCTAGGACGGTGCCGGTAGAACTGGCTGGCAGGCGCAGTGGCGCGCGCCAGCAGAGGCAGGTCGTTGTCATCGTCGTCCACGGGCCGCCACATCACCCCCCCCCTCAGACGCGGAGCGGTGCATGCGGTTGAGGTTCGCGTCGATACCATGAAGAGGACAATGATGACGGCTTGTAGATGGAGGACGACTGAGCACACGGCTTGTGCTGGTGGCTGTTGATGGAGCAGCAGCGGGATGGCGGGAACAAGCAGCGCTGCCATCCGGACGGGTTCCAGTGATGAGATGTGTATGTTGAGTGCTTGGATGTTTGAGTTGTTGCTGATTGTGTTGAGTCCCTGCTGAGTGCGTTGAGCCCTTGTTGAGTGCGCTGAGTGCTTGTTGAGTGACTGCTGCCGAGCGTTGATTGTTGCTGAGTGAATGAATTGCTGAGTGGGCGACAGTGCCGCGACCGGTACGACAGCGTGAATGCCGGTTGCCGCCAGAGAAGTGCCGGGGAGGACCATCATGAAGCAGATGGAGGCCGTCAGCTTACTGTGGTCTCCCTGCGGGTTCCCGGTGGAACAGTGGTCCCGGTGCGCCTTGCCTGCTAGAGGGTGGTTCGCTGCTGGTTTGCCGAAGAATTTAGGATGTTGCATGGTCGAATTACGCCGAACATGGTGTTCGTTGTTCGGGTCACCCAATGTAGAGGAGGTGGTGTCCCTCTACATGAGTCCTGACCGGTGATGATGGAATGTCCCAGTGGGCAGATCGACGTGACCACACGCTAGGGCGGTGCCGGTAGAACTGGCTGGCAGGCGCAGTGGCGCGCGCCAGCAGAGGCAGGTCGTTGTCATCGTCGTCTACGGGCCGCCACAACACAAATTCCATGCAGCTTGACAAAGTAATGTCACAGCCACACCTGTTTGGTCCGCGGCTGCTTATTCGCCGGAGCTGCTTATTCAATTGCACAGCTCTGCTTATTTCGGAGGTAACCTCAAGCAAAGGCATTTCCACTATCCGCCACCCGTGGACGCGCTGGGTAGCAGTGCAGCTCTGCATCCAGGCGGGGATGACTCGTGTAATCACCCCACTAAAAATGAGTGCTGTACTTAATCTATGATACCTATACTACTGAGAGGAATGGACGGGGCCCCCTCACAAAACCTGGACACATTACGAATATGATGGCTGAAACGTCTTATTTCTTTTCCAAGAAATATCGCTGTAATGCTGTCTCAGTGTTGCACAAATAGAACGCAAATATTGCCTCCATATTGTATTTGTGTTGGAGAATTCGGCTGTACCGCTGTCTCTACATTGAAGAAAGGGAACAGAAATGGTTTCCTCAATACTGTATTTGTGTTGGAGAAATATGGCTGTAATTCTATCTCAATGTTGCAGCAGCATAACACAAATGTTGCCTCCATATTGCATTTGTGTTGGGAAAATATGGCTGTAGTCCTTTCTCAATGTTGCAGCAACGTAACACAAATATTGCCTTCATATTATATTTTTGGTTGGAAAAAGATAGCTATAACCAGGGTGTCGAACCGCAAAAAATACGGGTTCGGTTCGGGTTCGGGTTCGCGTTGTTTTGATTTCGTTCCGGTTCAGTTCCGGTTCGGCCACGCCAAAAACCGAACCGGTTCGCAAACCGGTTCGCAGCCCCGAACCGGTTCGCGAACCGGTACAACGCTTCCGTTTTGTATGTTCCATAAAGCTGCTTTTATCAGGAAATGCGTGACTAATAGCTTACTGCTGTTGTCTGCATTGACGTCTTTAGCGGTGAGGTAGCTCTTTAGCGAGAGAAATAAGAAATGGATGAACACTTATTGCAAATAGAGTCCACGCTGATGAAGCGGTGTTGTCCCGCTACTTTCTGTTCCCAAAATCTCTTTTTCACACGCACAGTGCCAGCAAGATAAACTTAAAGGAAGGCTAATAAGATGGACAGCGGAAGATAGACGACAGTACTTGCTGGCACACTGCCTTCGTAGCGTGAATCGATCTGAAACCGTACTGAAGCATGTCGCAAATAAGCCTGCCAGCCTTACTCTGTCCGAGCTCACAGCAGTGTACTAGTTAATCCACCTCACCAAGGCAATGTATCACGACACAACTGCACTACCAATAAGCAGAACCACATTTACTTTTCAAACCACGACCAATCAAACAGGCACCGTTCTGCGTACGCTCCTTTTCCACTTCTCATGTTTCTGACTTGTTTAATTTTTACTGCTCAAGTGTAAAAAGAAATCTTGGGCGCTTATTTGATCACATATTCGTCGTGTAGAGCTACATAACTGGCCTACTCCATTCCTGTTGCATTCGTCCGCGTGGCACCTCGTCTCTGAAGAGTAGACGCCGCATCACCGCGTGCGTGGGGCGCCAGCCTGGGCGCTCACAAGGACAACTGAGCTTCAACATGTTAAAAAGATGCTGAAAGTATACTTACTATACGTCGTCGTCTGACTGCTAGGTGAAAATTTCTGAAATTCATGATATAGGCGCGTGACGATGATACCATTGTGTCTTCGTTCGGGGATAGAGAGGAACTCTTGTGCTGACTTCTATGTCCGAACCGTTTTGTTGCGAACCTGTTACCGCTATTATTTTTTATGGTTCTGCTCCGGTTCAGGTTCAGCAGTGTTCCGAAAATTTCGGTTCGGGTTAGGGTTCGGTTCCGGCAAAAATAACGGTTCGGGTACGGTTTTCGATTCGGGTTCGGGTTCGGTTCGACACCCTGGCTATAACACTGTCTCAATGTTGCAGCAACGTAACAGAAATGTTGCCTCAATATTGCATTTGTGTTGGAAGAATATTACTGTAACGCTGTCTCAATGTTGCGGCAGCATAACACAAATGCTGCCTCCATGTTTTATTTGCGTTGACGGAATATGATTGTGACGCTGTCTCAATATTGCAGCAACATAACACAAACGTTCCCTCCATGTTTTATGTGTGTTGGAGGAATGTGGCTGGGACGCTGTCTCAATGTTGCGGAAATGTTCTCCTGCATCGTTGCTGGCAACAAACTATAAACAAACGAACCTGAATCAGGGAGTGGCAGAGCTTCAAATTACTGGTTCACGACGACACTGTCCTCTGGTGTATGGAAGCCGAACCATCTGTTGAATAAAAGTGAAGAGAGGCTGAACTAACGTCTACAAAATGCCACTCTCTTAACAAAGAGCAACCGCTCACCGTTGTCGGATGTCACAGTTGTGTCTACCGGGAACTGCGTACCACTTCAGTAGGATGTGGCCGTCTGCTCCCTTCCTTTCGAACTGATCGGTCTCGAAATGTTTCTAGGATCGTTCGGAGGAGATGAAAGCTCGTTGTAATTATACATGTGCAGTGGGTAAATTAGCAAATTTGTTCAAACGTGTGGTTTAGTAACGCTGCCGCGGCAGATGCACAAATGTCTAGCGATCGTAACGTTTACGCAGTAACAACATTGCCTTGTCTGCCTGTTGACCAGGCTGCGATAGGACACAAAGTGCTCCTAACGCCCCAGCAGCGTTAGTAAACTTTATTCAAAACGTATAAGACTACTCACCTCGCATACACGAGAGTTCGAAGTCGGTGAAAAATGCACTTTGTGGGCGATTTCTATCCACTGACGCAGTCGATGGCCCGCGCTCGGTCCCAACGGAAACCGAAAGATACGTATTCCCCTCTCAGTTCGGCTCTTACAGCGATGCACAGAACAGTCAGGCATCATGAAACATGTGCCGTATCCTCTACTCTCGAGTTCGATGCCAAAGACTAGGTTAAACGCAATGTATAACACGAGAATAACGGTTGCAGCAGTCACGGAGTTCCTCGTCTGCATGGACGGGACTCAATATGGAAGCCTAGCTTCAGGTAGTTCCTGGAAGGAAAAACCACGTGACAGCATCGGGCCAATCGCGATCACCAAGAGGTGGCGCCGGCACGGAAAACGAATACGATACTGTGACCCCTATTTAGTGACTCTACCCTCGAGGTCCAAGGCGAATAGATATTAGGCGTTGGGCGACGGAGGAGGCAGGGACGACGCGCGCAAGTGGCCAGTCAGGGATTAGCCTCGGGTTAGGTTCATCGGGTCGCGCCAGATTTCGGGAGCTCCCATAGATGGCAGAATTGCTCAGACTGCTCGAGTGAATTGCGTTCGGGAGAAGAACAGAAGATTGTTGCCGATGTTAAAACCGTAATTCTTGTGTGAGCGTCCAACAGCTTATGAGCTGTCATGGTCACACCCGCGCAAAGAAGAAGCTCGCGGGGAAATGTGCAGAGCGTGTGACGTAAGGGACGCGGACAGAGGTGCACGGGCATTGGTTTCTCGAGAAAAAAAAAAGACTGACCGTCTGCATCGGCTTCGCGTTCTACCGCCCGGCTCTTGGTTCTGACTCATATCTGGCCCTGGGTTCTTGGTTCCGACTGCGGTTCTGCTCACCAGATTCCTGCCTCTGGCTCGGAGTATTGCTTGGATGCTGGCATTGCGTTGTCCGCGCCGAGAGTTACTTCTGCTGGGTCTGCGTGCGAGGTGCTCCCAGTACAAGCGACAGGCCCAGGATCTCGACCTATGCTCACAGTAAAGTTTCTGCTTACAACCTTGTTTGACTCTATCTCATGCTACCTTCTATCCGAACTACCCTGAGGATTCTGGCGTCCGCGTCCAGTGTAGGCACTGTGAACTGACCCCGCTGTCAAGTAGGTTGACTCACAGCCTGCCGCATCACAATTTTGGCGTCCGCGACAGGACGTTACGGTGACAGAGTTTTCAGGCCTCGATGCTAGCACGAGCGGAGAGTTGGAGAAGTAGATATCGCTTGTGAGATCACTAGGAGTGCTCGACGATGAGCTGAGGCGAAAGGTTTCGACCGGGTTCGCGCAAAGCGGTGCCTGTCTTTGATGAAAAGAGGGACGACCTAGACGCCTATTTGCATAGGTTTCAAGTAGTGGCAGAAGGACTGCATTGACCCAAGGAGCAGTGGGCAACAGCCTTAAGTTTATCTCTGGTGGGAGAAGCGCTAGCGGCGTTTGGGCGGCTGTCGCCACGACAGTCAAATGATTATGAGAAGGTCCCGGATGCCTTGTTGCAGATTTTTTGATATACTGCAGAAAGGTTTCGGGAAAAATTCAGGTCATCGACGCCTGATAAGAAAGAGACAGCCAAGCAGTTTGGGGCACGCCTCACGCACTTCTTCGATAAGTGGGTGGAGACATCTGAAACCCCTAAGAGTTCGCCTCGCTGCGTGCTTTGATATTACGGGAGCAGTTTCTTTTGAGGTGTCCTCCGGCTTTGGTCGTATTTTTGAAGGAGGGTGAATGTGAGTCACTTGAACAGACTTGGAAACGGGCTGATAAATTTTTCGAAGCTCAGGGTCTAAGGACTATGGAAAAGGCTGAGGAGGAGCCACTAGCACCTACGAGTTTCGCGAGAACGTCTACAGGTTGTACGTTGTGTGGCGAGATGGGGCACAGAGCTTCGGACTGTAGGACAGCTTTCACGAGGCAAAGTCAAGGTTGGACATGTGGGGAGACGGTACATAGGTCAGCGAATTGTCCGAAGACGGGACTGGAGAGCGGCGCTAAGAACGCTTGTATTATGGGTGTTGGTGCAGGTTTTGTGAACGATGGTAGCGTCGTTAGACATCAGGTAGAGCCGCACGAGGGTCGGTACGCTGGATGCACCACGGTACCCAAAGAGTATGTAGTAAATGCTGGGCATTCCAGAAATGGTGACTGGTGTATATCGCTACCATGTTGTAGAGGTAGAGTGAATGGACAGTTTTGTCGAGGTACTCGAGGATACCGGTTCAAACATGGTCATAGTGAGGAGAGGTCTGGTGAAAGACAGCCAGCTGACTGGCCGCTATGGGGTGGCACGCTTGGCTGACTGGACGCCGCGCTGACTACCCAATGGAGTCATAAGTATTGCGACGCCGTATTTGTCGGGGTAGGTGGTGGCGTACTGCATGAAAGCGCCGATATGTCACTAGCTGGTGGACAGTGCGACGGGTCCGAGGTTAACTGAGCGGAAGTCTTCGAAGTCCGCAAAACACTCAACAAATGGGGCCCCATACAGTCGTAGATGCTGTTCTACACAGATCGAGCGAGTTCGATTGTGCTAAACGGTCAAAGGCAACTCAGATTTGCCCATGGTTACACAACTCTTATGCAAAAGAGCAGTTGATGCGTCAACAATGCATAGACAAAGGTGACTACAGGGTTTTGGTTCCAACAGCCAACAGTGTACCCCAGTCAATGAGAGTAGAGCACGGCGTATGTCGCCTGGCCAGCAGGGCAGCGCCAGATGTTGCAATAGAGAACGTTCTGCTTGGGGCACCACAATGGCGAGGGCACGATTCAGGACTGAAGACGGCAATACATAAGTAGTGTTCAAACGGTTTAGTCAGTATAGTATGTTGTTGGGTTTCGTTGAGGTCAGCATTCTCGGTTGAGGTGCTCGGTTTCAATTATTTTGCGTATTTTGTATTTGGTATTTGCTGTGTATTTTACAGAATTGGACTGTTTTCTGAACTGTGCACCGTCAGTGATGGAGGTAATGTGACCAGTCTTGGGTAAGTTACTTCTAAAAAGTAACTGAGTTACAGTTACAGTTACTGAGAGAAAGTAACTTAGTTACATTACAGTTACTTTTTATAAAAATGACCATGAGAGGGTGATACAATTGTTAAAAGCATACATTTATTTAGGTTATCCCACACGGAAAAATACGACATGTGCATGCGACCTGGCGCATCGCGGTGAAAAAGAAGAGCACAGTGACACGCACGCGTTTCGTAGCGTGTAGAGAGAGAGACATGCGCTAGAATAAGGAACACGCCTCAAGATACTTTTTCAGGTTTGAAGTTGACGTCCTGTTTGCCGAGTACGTCTTATTCCATAGCTTGCACTTTACAATTAAATTATTCTCGTTCTTCCATGATAAAAACTCGAAGGTTGCTTCATAGTGCGTCCACGGAAGCTTATGATAGCAGCAACCGGAGCAGGATTAGCCATTGCACTGGTCGAAGCGCAAGTTAGCTGGCCGGAAAGCTTCTTTGTGCATAATCATTCCCTTGTCCATATCCACAGAAGGCAGGATCCCGTACTAGGGCAGTGACACTATTACTCAAATATGACTCACTCCGACCGTTGAGGGTCACTAACTTCAACTAATTTCTGTTCGCAAAGCTGGAATTCCCTGCTTGGTCAAGATCTCCAGGCAGGGGGCACATACCGATTACGGATAAAAGGAAGGAAGACACTGTTAGGGGGAAGTAGGGGAAGGTAGACGGTAGAAGTAGTAGAAGGTAATAGAAAGGAACGACATTTATTCGAGTAACTAGTTACATTTTGCAGTTACTTTCACAAAATAGTAACTACTTACAGTTAAAAGCTACTTCTATGGAAATGTAACTAGTTACTGTAACTAGTTACCCCGAAAAGTAACTAGTTACAGTTACAAGTTAAAAGTAACTTAGTTACTACCCAAGACTGAATGGGACCCGGGAGATGATTCCATTCCAGTGAGGTTTTAGGTAAAAATGAGTCAAAACACGTTTTAGTAGTACAGGATGGGATACCAACTTTCTGGCGATGATCAAGCCTTGATGAGACGTATGATGGATGCGCAATTAAATGAAGTTTTAGCGTTTCGTTGTAGTAATATATCTTATGGAACAGACAGAGTCGAGCAAACTGGCGGCGAACAGTCAAGGAAGATAGGTTAAGGACTGATTATACACTATCGTGCACAACATCACTGTTTGATAACACACAGAAAGCATTACTTCTCAATTCGGCATATTTTTTACGTATATATATTTTGAAGATTGCCGGAACATGGACGGTGCTGCCAACGAACGGCGAAAAACAGCAACTTGGGTTTCGGCGGTTTCCGGTCCAGGGCTCTCAGGGATTGGTCAATCCTTACCACGTGAGAGATCATTTTGTAGAGAACAAAGTTGACGCACAGGATCTTACAGCTAAACGGCATTTTAAAAATGACGCTCACTTCCATAGTTTCTACATTATTAAAGCGTTAATTCAGCTACTTCGTCGCGAGCAACGATCCGCCACGCCATCTGCAAGGCCGTCTGTATTATCGCGCTTATTGTGGTTTATTGTCTACGTCGTGGGTGGTCATGCTGGTCGCGCAAAGCAGAAAATGGAAGTGAATGACATGTCTGTGGCTGCTGTGTCATGTATTCAAGAGACCTACATATGCCTGGCGTAGTTTTGGTGTTCTGGGATGCAAAAATCGTCTTCGTTCATCTTCGACGACGGGCGTTTCCTACCACAAGATTCCACAGGAGAGTGCGCGAAAATGAATGTGGTTCGAAGCACTTTGCTATTAGATACAGCAGTCGTCTCCTGTGTGTTGAGCTCATTTTGCTGCCGATGACTACGAGGATGACGTAGAAGGCGAATTTCGAAGACGTCCGAAGCAAACTGCCGTTCAGTAACCAGTGATTTTGCTTCACCGAGGTGACGAGTTCAACACAACCTCTTAGGTATATGTACAGGTGTCACACATGTATAAATTATAATATAGCAATTCCATTTAACTTACGTTATCCTACTTGTCCCGTACTGAGCATTGTCAACATCAACAAATTTGATTTTAGGGGCCTTCCAGTGTTGAAGTGGCGCCAGACTGCTTCGTGTGTGTTTGATTCATGCTCTCAAGTTGACATGACAGAAATAGCTGAAAGCAGGTATGCAAAGTCCACAGATGGAAGCACTAGATCTGTTACGTGTTGCAGACTGTGACATTTTTGGAGTCTTTGGAAAGGTGCAGAACATTAGTATGACGTCAACAGTAGGAGAAGAAACCCATGAGAACTACTAGCTTCTTTGAAGGCTAGAGGAATACTTCCTGTTGAGGTATAGTTATGACTAAGGAACGCTAATTAATTTTCTAGAGATGCATCCTCTACATTTGAATGCCCAGTGAAACAGCGAAAGTTCATTGTCTTTGAAGCTCCCCTACTGGAATTGTTCAAAGCGTGTCACAGCTGCAGTAAGCCATACAAGGCTACATCATATTTGTCTTACATTTGCAGAGTTCCCCTATCTCGGACACAACGGTCATTTCCCTTTATGGCTCTCCCAATCCTACCTTCTCAGAGATTAATGTGGTCCTGCATTGCATGGGCACTGCATTTTTCTACTTATGCTTTCGGTTTCTTATTCTGTTGAATAAATCTTCAATTGAGAGTTTGCAGCCATCACGCTGTCTACTGTGTTCGCCCTTCATCTATATTGATGTGCTATAACGGACGGAATAGCACATCAACATGCCGACAACTTACCAACAACAACCTTGCCTAGTCCTACCTTTGGATGGAAACTACACGATATGGTAGAATCCACATACATACAATTTTAGTCGATGGAGATTTGCTGTTTTTGTATAACCTTCGTTGTACATTTCTTTTGTCTCGCTTAGCACGCGTGAAGAAAAGTTCTGATTTTCATCAAGGTCATTGTTGGATCTACACTCTTAGAAATGAACTTCACCGCATAGCACACTCGTAGCCAAACATCATCTCGAATGATATCGTTATCTGCCCTGATTCGTTGAAAACGGGAGGCGTACGCCGTTTTTGTGACAATTATGAACAGTATAAGTGCTAAGAACCACCAGCGCTGTTTCTTACGCGCGCAAAGGCGACAGCGTACGTTATACTAAAACTCCTTATTAGGTGTGCAGCAAAATACGCGGAAATCCACCCCTCTCATTACAGGGCTTTCTAAACGACACGCTTCAAAGACCTTAGGTAATACTTATTAAGTTAAAGGTGTCGTCATGTCTACTGTTCAGTGAAAGAAGGTCTAAAGATTGCTGTGTAGTTCTACATTTTCGAAATTTCATTTTCGTTTCGAACGTTTCTGCAGAGTATACTATTAAAGTTGTGCAATGAGTTCTCACAGGCATAATTTCGTTGATGCCAGAGGGCCGCAGGCCAACGGAACGCCAGCTGAGTATCCATAGCTATTTTAATCAAAATTTATTATCACCTGTACCGTTTGTGAATAGTTTTTGCAAACGCAGTTACCAACGTAGCTGTGACCTGCCTCTTCGCGTGTTTTAACTACCCCCTCTCCCACTCTCCGCAACCATAACAATACCATAAACGTTCAACCGTAACATAATTCATTAAACCGATAGCTACTGAGATTGCATGCGTGAGGAGAAAGAATTTCGCAAAAGTCAGCAATTCTGGGATGGTTCCGGCACACATTGCCACAATGCACCAGGGCATCTTCAGCTCTTTGTGCAAAAACTTGTCCAGGAGGTTCGTGGACCAGAAACCGATGCCATAACAACAATCAGCAACTTTAGCTATCTCTAAGGCCAAGTAGAACAAGAACAGGCGCAACGCACTCAAAACGCGTAGTCAAAGAAAGCGAGGATACGCACCCTTCACCAGTGATTTCCCCAGAAATTCACTGCTGGGGGTGGGGGGTGGGGTGGGGGTGCCTAGCTTTCAAGGGGGGGAGTATGCTTGGTGAACGTTCCACTTAACGAATTTTTCTTAGACACGAAAAGAATCGTGGCACAATTGTGACATATCTGAACAGCTTTCCCGTTTTATTTGTACATGTTATTACGTTAGAACACGGTACATTAGAATATAGATTCATTATGAATGGCATTTCAACATTAAGATGCATATTCGCACGACCGACAAAGAAAAAAAGACTAGCACCTTGTCTCACGAAGCTCAATGAGCAACCAAAGGTGAAAACCTTACACGAAAAAATCAGAATACCTTGCTTGATTGAGTTGGGCGCAAATGGTTCTTGATGATGCACGTTGAGTTTGCGTTCCCGCACGCATTTTTGCTCGTATATGCGCGCAATATATGCATTGAACAGTCACTTTCAAATGATTTTGGACAAATCCATGGTACGATCATCTGAATGACTGTGGTCCTACAGCATAAGTTTGACAGCACAGGATGTAATTCGCAGCGCGGACTCACTACCAGAATGTGTTGATGGCCGAGTTGGGTGAGGTCACCTGAAAACTTTCGGGGGGGGGGGGGGGGGGTGTTGCAAAAATGCAGGGAGGGTGTAGGGAAATCCCTGCCTTCACCACCCAACATTTTGCACAGCGGGGACATACGACGCTGGCTCCACCCGCGTGGTGCAAAGAGCGGATAATAGCACTCGGATAGGGAAGGAAGGATAGGACGCTTTGGGGCAAAGGGCTTTTGGGGAAAGATGATTGGAATAAACCTGCTGGCTAGATAATCCGCGATCTGCCTGATAGGAGAAAATAACGCCTTCATATAACGAGGGTCACCCTTCCGACTGTAAATAGCGCTATCCGCCGTTACTTCTACTATGCACTACCATGGTCCGGAGGCCAGAATGACGCTCAAGTTAACTCTGATGCGAGCTGTACGTGCTAGTTTCAGATTTTTCTGTTTCTCTTTTCTCTTATTAGCGCACAATGGCTTTCAACGAGGGTTGTCTCACATTCTGCTGTCTCGCTTTTGACGGAAACCCGCTAATTAAAGATTTAAGGAATTTTTGGGTAAGCAATTATCTAGTAGCGATGTGCTCACTACTAGAGGATGCCCGCCTTGCCCCATAACTCGCCTGCGGAAACAGCATCTGTACTGACCTCGCAGCTCTTTCAGGAAAAATCTCTAACTAATAATACGCACCCTGCAGATACGGGGAATGAGGTGAATGTTCACGGTGGGGCGAGGAATGCTTTAACTCCCAAAAAACTGGAAAAAAAAATCTCACGTCGCTGCAGAAATTATTGAACACAGTGTGTGACAATCATGTGCTTAGGTGTTCTGCACTGTTATTACGTGCAATGAAAGCATGAAGTGAGAGTTGGAGAACGATACCCAGAAATAGTATAGAGCGACGAGTGGACCGAGGACTTTTTCTCTTTTGTCATTATCCAGGTTATTTCCTTATCTTGATGGGCCATCACGTGCGGCGTCCGACGGTCCTGGGTTTGCCTTCAACTAGAGAATGCATGTCAGGCCATCAACGGAGAGAGGCCCATGCGATGTGTTGCGTCGTAAAAGCGAATGTGCTCCGTGGCACCCACAGCAAACACCAAGACGTGTACAAAATGCTGCTCGAGAGTATTTAAAATAAGACACTGAATACTCCGCGCAAAAAGTACTTAAAATAAGTACAAAAAACTCAAAACTAAAAGTAATTTGAGTAGAGTACCAAATACGAAAAGCCGATACCATAAACTTTGTGAATAAAGGAATATTATTATTAAACGTTACCATATGTGGTGTGCGCTGGTCAGAACGGGCCAGGTTAGAGAAGGAAGAGGAGGACGGAGGATAGAAGAAGAAGGGTTTCTTTCGAGAACACTGCATTTTGGCGCAGTCGGCAGGATTATGTGGATAGAATTCTTTGTAAAGACGTCTGAAGGAGAATTTATATTGGACCGTCACCAGCCCGATGATGAGGGGCCGGTGCAATACCCTGGCAGCCAGTGCAATAACCTAATACCCTGGCGATTCCCCCGCAATGTGAATACGAACAATTTTCTGACGAAGGGGCCCGTAAATCAAGGTCAAGCGTTGGACCAGCCTTTTGTAGAGGAGGATAAATGACACATGTGTGAATCCCCCCCCCCCCCAAAAAAAAGAAAAAAGAAAGAAACAGGATGAAGTTCCATGATATCCATTCCTTGCGAGTTTTCCTGGGGCTCGCAGGATACTTCCGGGCTTTCATCGCGGGGTATGCAGCCATAACCAAGTCCCTTACGGTGTTAACGCGTAAAGGAGTACAGTTCGTGTGGACAGAAGAGACTGACCATGCGTATCAGGAGTTCATTCGTCGCATTTCGTCGGATCCGGTTCTCACGTTACCTGATTTCTCTTTAGAGTTCGAACTGAAGACCGACGCCTCTCACTATGGGACGGGAGCGATACTATATCAGCGGCACAAGGACAGACCCAAAGGACAAAAGGGGTCATCGGACACCATTCCCATAGGTTCTCGGACAGGGGAGTAAACTATACGACCACCGAGAAAGAAGCCCTCGCTGTACTGTTTGCAGTTAGATACATCCGAACATACCTCGAAGGAAGAAGTTGTTTACCGACAACCAAGCTCTGTCCTACCTACTGAGGTTGTCAGAACCCAAAAGCAGGATAGCGAGGTGGGTATGTGAACTGCAACAATTCCACTTCGAGGCCATGCACCGTAGTGCAGCGGATCTGGCCGACGCAGACGCCATCTCCCGCTCGGCATTGACATTAGAGAAGCGTCGCGAGGTGGTGAATCACATCAAACGTTGGGAAGGCTCTGAAGAGCTCCAGCCACAGCAGGGAAAACTATACGTGCCTGATACCCTCATCACCACCATCCTGGAATTATACCACGACAGCCCTGAGGTTTGGTGAACTTTGGTGAACTCAAGTAAACTTTGATTATATGTTCTGACCCAAAACTTCGTAATCCCTCCTGTATGTCAGCTCGGGTCTTTCAACTTCTGCCGCGTATTTATTGCTTTGGTGCCCAGGGAAATCAATGCCAGTATTGTCTTGTACAATACCTGGCGATTCCCCTGGCAATATGAATACGAACAATTTTCTGACGAAGGGGCCGGTCTATTGTAAAGCAAGGCCAAGTGTGGGACCAGGCTTTTTCAGATGAGAATAAATGACAGATGTGTGAATCCCCCCCGCAGTGGCGCCCCCGCATGTGGCGCAGCGGTAACGCGTGCGCTTGGAGACTGGGAGGTCCGCGGTTCGAATCCGCGGGCCGGCTGTGCCGTCTGGGGTTTTTCCTGGGTTTCCCTCAGATGTGTAATAGGCGTATGCCGGCACAGTTCCCCTGAAGTCGGCCCATGGACGCAGCTATCCTCCCCCCGAGCGGATTCCGCTCGGTCTTCCACTTCACCCTTTCCTCTCCTCCTCTCCACCACCTTTCCCTTCCCGAGAAACATGCCGCCTAATCAGGCAGGCAGACCTCTCGGGTTCCTCCCAACGACACTCCTCCTCCTCCTCCTCCACCACCACCAAAAAAGAAAAAAAAAGGAAAAGGATGAAGTTCCAGTGAGCTGAAAATCTGGACACGTCGGAGAAGTGTGCTGGCCACGGGAGGAGGAGGAGTGTCGTTGGGAGGAACCCGAGAGGTCTGCCTGCCTGATTAGGCGGCATGTTTCTCGGGAAGGGAAAGGTGGTGGAGAGGAGGAGAGGAAAGGGTGAAGTGGAAGACCGAGCGGAATCCGCTCGGGGGGAGGATAGCTGCGTCCATGGGCCGACTTCAGGGGAACTGTGCCGGCATACGCCTATTACACATCTGAGGGAAACCCAGGAAAAACCCCAGACGGCACAGCCGGCCCGCGGATTCGAACCGCGGACCTCCCAGTCTCCAAGCGCACGCGTTACCGCTGCGCCACCGGAGCTGGTGTGGCTACGGGTGTACGAGGAAAGAAAGCATTTTGAGCACTGAGTAGCAAACACAGAAAAAAAGTTATTTAAATACCTTTAAAATACTGGTCGCAAAAGCTATTGAGTAGAGTACCAAAATACCGGAAAAACTATTTAAAATACTGTATTTTGAGTCTACGTACTCAAGATACGGACAAGCCTACAAACAAAAACACTTGGGCATGGCCGAGTGGGCTAAGGCGAGAGGCAAAGACATAGGCTCGTTGGTGGTAGCCAAGGTCGCGCTGAACACTGGGTGGTGGTGGCTTCGAATCCTACCGCCGGCTGTGCTGTCTCAGGTTTTCCCTGGGTTTTCCGAAGTCTTTCCAGACGAATGTCGGCACAGTTGCCGCTGAAGTCGGCCCAGGACGCATACCAACCCTCCTGGCCCCCACTCCTTCCTGCTGTCCTCTCTCCGTCTATCCACGTCTGTACGCCGCTCATAGTCACTGCTGTACGTCGCGGCGCTAACACGCAATCAAGAGAAGAAAGAAAACACTCGGTAGCGTCATCCGGATTGCCTCCGAGCCTCGACTTGCACACTCTAGGTACCCGGAGTGCTTTCAGTTATGAATGTTAGAAAAATTGTCGTACTTGTCGATTTACGCTCACACATTGCATCGTGCTCCGAAGTGTTTCTCTGCAGAAGCCGTTTCCCTATTCATCTTAACGCAATTGTGCTGTCTGAGTGCTGCAGCGATGCGATATGAACACAGGACCGGAGGAGATGTGCACGTTATCTTACAACGACTTGTTGACGCCAACCTTAGTTTATGTTTCAAGCGTTGAATGAGCAATGAATCAGCTCACGGGCATTGTAGAAATCGCTCAAAAATTCACCACATAATACCGTGAAGGCCAGTCGTTGCACAGTTACAGGGTCTGAGAAAGTGCATGGCGTGCTCCTCTTTTGTGGTGATCAACAGAAATGACAACTTTTTCCAACAAATGTTTATCTCGCTTTGAATAAATGATTGTAGAGAATGCTGTAATTCAGAATAGTGACCGGCTAGAAGTGTGTTACAAAGTGAAGCGCTGTTTCAATGGCGCATTAAAGACACGAAAGAAAGGAGCCTGCTCCTACACTGTTAAAACAGAACTTCACCGCATAGCACGCTTCTAGTGTAGAAGACAACATTTCATTGAGCTTGATGAAGGACGCATACATCTGCACACCAGCTCGCTTGCCTCCTTGTGTTACGTTCAACGCTTCTACCCAACCACCATTCCGAATGATATGATTCTGTCTCGAAATTTGTTGAAAATCGGAGGAGGCGTCTATCTTCGACATATTATGAATGTCCAAGTTATGCGCCTTCTCCTACTTCTGACAAACCAGGGGGCTTAATCGCTTCATCGTCGTTAGGGTCGTTACACGCTAACGAGTGGCGGGAAATTCAAAAAGGTGGGCACGTGACACATTGCGCGTGACGTGTACCACGGCCTTCACGTATCGCGCGAAGAGCGCCGTGCGCGTGTCTTATCACGTGCCTACCTTTTTAAATTTCCCGCCCGCCTTTTTTGAATTTCCCGCCACTCGTTAGCTTGTAACGACCGTAACGACGATGAAGCGACTAAGCCCCCAGGGTACAGAACAGAGTTCGAGGTAACTCGTTACAAGTAACTCGCTACTGTAACTAAGTTCCTTTTTTTTGTAATTTGAAACTTAACTCGGTACTTTTGCTCCGTTGTAACTTTCAGAGGAACTCGTACCTTTTTCAGGTAACTTTGCAAAGTAACTTAAGTTAAGTTCCAAGTTACTTTTAACTCGCTTTTCACTCACGTCCACATATTTTCTTGCTTTCTCTCCGGTTCCTTCATCGCATCTTTTTGCCATAGAACGTGATATTCAATCATGACAGTATTTTATTCAGGAGGTAAGAACCGCTGCCATTGAAATGAAGCTGAACCATTGCGCGCCCACAGGGAGTAAGATGCAAAGCGTTCGAAAAGACCTCTACCAGAGAAACGTCATCATGACATTGGTAGACAGACTGAAACCGAAACAAATCGGAAGGAGAGGGCTGGGTTTCACGAACGGGCACTTGTTCGCTGCCTTCCACTGAAAGAAAAGCAGGACCGAGGGTCGCGTCCCTTTAGGGGACCATATCGTAATCCCCTCAAGAACGTGGCTTTTGGGTGCGACCTTGTTCTCCTCTATCTTCGAGCGTATTTCAGTTCTACCAAATCTGTGGCGGACATAAACGAAAACGATCTAAGCGTGTTGCACTCCTCCGCAGGCAACTCAAGGTCTAACTCAACTGCTCGCGCGCGTTGCACCTGCGTAATGCTATTTTGTGTCCGAAGTAACTTGGAAGTAACTCGTTCTTTTTTGTAAGTAACTCAGTAACTGCTAGTTACATTTCAGGCTTCGTTATTAACTTAGTTACATTTTGCACACGGTAACTTAACTTGTAACGAGTTCTTTTTGACCCATAACTTCTCAATCTATGGTACAGAATGCTATCATTCGGAATAGTGGTTGGATATTGAAGTGTGCTGTGTGGTCAGGTTCTGATTTAACAGTGTATGGCATAGCGGCAAGGCTGGCTGGTGACTGAGGTTACAATTCCGACACCAGCATTGCTGCCTGAATGCTTTCCCGGGATGTTCTTCGGAGGTTGTAAGGCGTGAAGGCTGTGTGAAGCAAGCCCTAGGCCCCATATTGGCTGGCAGATCTCAGGACAATAAAACACAATTAACCATGAGAGAACTGACGTCCTGAGACTGGAACAACATAGCAGGACAAATACTTGTATTTGTCCGTCTATGTCGTTCGAGCCTCAGAACATCAGTTCTCTTTCTTATCCTGGCTCTTGGTTCTTGTGACAGTGTGAGGTTGCGTAACCGCGTACAATAACCATGCCGACTAATGTCGAATTGAAACAGCAAATCAAAGACATGAAGAGTCAAATAATGAGTGCTGTACATGACATATCACAGGAATTCAGATCATGCAGCTCTGCGATGTCCGCACAAATTGAAGAAGTGAACAAAAGCATGTCCTTCATCAATGAAAAATTTTGTGAAACACAAAGAAATTTCGAAGCTGTTCTTGTGGAAAATACTAAACTGCGAAAAGTTAACCAGGAGCTAGCGGAAAGAGTGAATGACCTCGAAGAGTATTCTAGATTAAACAACATTGAGATCAAGGGAGTACCTGAAAGCCAGGGAGAAGACTGCGTGAAGATTATACAGGCCATTGGTGTTAAAATCGATATGCACATCGATGAAACCGATATTGATGTTGTGCATCGTGTACCAACTTATGACAAATCTGGGGAAAATATTATTCTCCGCTTTGTTTCAAGGAGTAAAAAGAATGCGTTTCAGACGAAGGTTAAGAGAGCACGCCTTTGCGCTGTGGACTTGGGTTTTAAAAACGACACTAGTTCTATTTACTTTAATGACCATCTTATGCCTATTCACAAAAAACTGCTTGCAAAAACGCGAAGCGTTGCAAAATCTAGTAACTGGAAATTCGTATGGACCGACCAAGGCCAGATTAAAGCACGATTTTCGACGGAGAGTTCGGTCCTCCGAATCAGACGCGAAGCAGATATTGCGAAGATAGGCCCTTTGCTCTGAACTGGTAACTAATACCCCAGTCAGACGGCATGCTCGAAGGACTTCGGGGAATTTTCATTTGCAAAAAATAACCTCTGACAGCCGTGTCAGACGGCAGCTCAAATGACCTTTCTAAGAAATGACGATCAACGCGAAAGGAGGCCCCCAACGACATTTGAGGAGCAGAAAGGAGCAATCTCGACAACAGTGTTATGCCATTGTACCCTCGCTACCTTCGCAGCTGAATGTAGGAAAACCTATAAAATGCGGATAATGGAGTGAAACTGTGTAAACGTATTTAGATCCTATTTAGAGAAGTGCATATGGCTTCTGCATCTTGATTTGTGGCGCAAAGACCAACTTCAAATTTCCACAGTAGACAGGGAAAACGAAAACGAAAAAGGGAGCCGGTGAGAGCAGTCATTTGAGGAGCACTCCTTTCCCGCCTGTCTGGCAGGCGTCCCCGAACAAAGGTCATTCGAGAGGCCGAAGGCCATTTCTCGCAATTGGCATTTGAAATGCTGTCTGACTAGGGTATAAGGCTGTGTTCTGTTTTGTTCCCCTTTTGCGTTGATGGAATTTTCTTTAATTCACTTTAATGCGAGAAGTTTAAGACGACACTTTCATGACTTAGACGATTTTTTGTGCTGCAGGCCACTGCCTTACTCTCTTGTTGCAATCAGCGAAACTTGGTTAAATAGCGATGAGACCTCCCTTTATCAGTACAAAAACTGCGTTTCTGAGCACGTTTGCCGTGATCAATCTCGCACTAATGTCGGTGGTGGAGTAAGCCTCTTTATTGCTTCACAAATACGGTATATTGTCCGCAAGGATATTGTCTTAGATATTCCATGTTGTGAAAGCGTATGGGTTGAAGTTGATAAGAGCTGTTTGACCGGTGCGCATAGAAATGTTGTCGTCGGCGTGTTATATCGTTCCCCATCTGTAAATGTCACCCAATTCACTGGTTCTTTAGATATGTAGTTACACAAGTTGAGTTTGGAAAATAAGTGTGTTGTACTTACTGGTGATATTAATATAGGTACTATTTCACCTCCTACTGTAGCCTTTTCTAGTTGCCTTACCAGTTACGGTTTTACATGCCCGATTACGTCCCCTACCAGAGTAGTACATCTACTCTAATAGACCACATATGGGTGAAAGACTGTATACTGTCACACGCTGTGACATCACAGACCATTATGCCGTATCTGCCACTTTCCAGTCCAGACTCTGTGGCAATGATAGGGGTTTCTTCGTGCGTTTTAATTCGGAGCGCTTTGTTTGTGACGTAGCCGGTGTCGATCGGACCACCATTTATAAGTGTGAGCACGTTGATGAAGCATATAACACTTTTTCTGCTTGTCTTATTCATGCTATTGATCGTAACACAACCACGACTTTACCTAGGAATAAGTACTTGCATGGCCGAAATCCGTGGATTACCCGTGGCATTCTTATATCAATGCGGAAGGAGCATAATCTCAGTAGGACACTTAAGAGTAACCCATTCAATGTTAACTTGCGAACGAGATATATGCTGTATTCCAAACATTTATCCAGAGTACTACACAGCGCTAAGAGACAGGAAGAGAGTGGAAAATCGTCACTTCCTTCCTTAATAGACAGAGCCGCCAGTCATTTCCTGATAAGATTACTTCCAATGGCGTAACTTACCATGATTCACATGACATCACATCTGCTTTCGGTAATCACTTCATTTCTACACTTAGGAATTTAACAGAGATATCACAATCACCTCAGTCACAATTTGTTCCCGTTGTACCGCGTGTATCAGTCTTTCTTCCTACAACCTACGTGCCCGTTGGAAGTGTCGCGTGTGATATCATCACTCCGTAACGTTTCCGCAGGTTACGATCGCATAACTGTGGCAAATCTGAAACTTGTTCGTGATGTTATCTCCCCTGTCCTCGCGTACATTGGCAATCTTTCTTTCAAACACGGCACGTTTCCAGGGCTCTGAAACATGCCGTAATTATTCCTCTATTTAAAAAGGGTAACACCTCTGATGTAAATAACTATCGGCCGATTTCTATCTTGTCGGCGAACGGTTACTCTACAGCCGCCTGGTTAAGTATCTTGAAAAATTTAATATACCATGCAGCAATCAACGCGGATTTCGTAACAAGTACTCGACTGAAACTGCCCTGATTAATTTTTGCGATAGTAAGTATTCGTTGGACACTGGAGGCATAGCCCTGTCGGTTTTTGTTCATTTTTCTAAAGCATTTGATTGCGTGCATCACACAATACTCCTTTCTAAATTAACAGCTTACGGAATTTGCGGTCCAGCTCTAACACTTATACAAAGTTTTTTGCAAGACAGAATACAGGTTGTCAAATTTAAAGATAGTATTTCATTCCCTGCTGTGTTACATGCTGGTGTCCCACAAGGTTCTACATTGGGCCCACTTCTCTTCCTCATCTATATAAATGATCTCCCCTTATGCATTCATCATTCACATGTTTTTTTTGTTTGCTGACGACACTACTCTGCTCATCACTGGCCGACACTCCATTTAAATGGTTTCAGATCTTCAATCCGACATTGACAGGTTGATTGGATGGTGCCATGTAAATGGCCTAAAATTAAACGCTACAAAGACTGTTTCCACGATATTTCACAGTCCTCAGCGTAGCCTGAATTTTTGCCCTACGTTGTCCATTCACGACGCCCCTATTCAGTTTAGCAAAGAGGTCAAATTTCTTGGCGTGCTTTTAGACCATCATTTGCGGTTTCAGTCCCATATTCGAAGTATCATACGTAAAACCTCTTATGGTATTAGCGTCCTTACTAGAACTCGACACTTCTTTCCTGCGCCCATTGTTTTAAATCTTTACTACGCTTTTGTGCACTCACATTTTTCTTATTGTGCAGGCGTCTGGGGCCTTACTTACAACACCCGTTTACGTGCTCCTGAAACTGTTCAGAATCGTGCTATAAGGATTATGTTTCGATTACCATACTTGTCTTCTGCGACTTCAATCATGCGCGATCACCAGATACTAGCTATTAAACAAATAATATCTCAACACATATTACATACAACATTTAGCGTATTCAGCGGACACCTCCTTTCTGTAGCCATGAACTACGATGAACTTCGAGCTGTTCTCCACACGAGAGCAAGGGCTGAAGGTGTCTTTAACTTCCCTACCGTTAAGACTAACTACGGGAAACTAACTTTTTTGTTTCGTAGTGCAAATGAGTGGAACAGCATACCGCCAAACATAAAAAGCGTCAATTTTTTTTTTATTTAAAAAACTAGCGAAATATTTTTTGCTGTCAAAAATGTATAAAGATTAATTTAACTATATATTACATAAGGTGATATTACTGATTTGGGGCACAGAGACGTGCAGCTGTGTCTAGTGCGTGCTTTGCTATTACATGTGTATTATTCTTGTGCATTGTTTTTCATCTTTGAATGTTTTCATGTATTATGTTTTTATGTATTTCGTGTATTATGCTTGTGTATTGTTTTTACCTTTGCATTTGATTTCATGGTTCTAATCTTTGTATGTCACACCTTTTAACCGGGATACTTTTCCCTCTGGGTCTTCCATCTGTACTATTCATTAAGCATTGTAAAGTTTAAATATATTCAAATTCAAATTCAACTCATGTTCAACAGTTGCCGCTTGCGTCGATCCCGTCGTATGATTGTGCGTATGAGTGAGAGAAATGTAAGGGTGAAAGGGGGATGAGTGAGAGAGAGTGGTTGGTATGTCCCTTCAGATGGACGCGCCCTTGGAAGTCGCCGGAGAGGTGTGTTAGCTTACCTCAGTTGGTAGAACCCTGGACCGGTAATCCAGAAGATGTGGGTTCGAGTCCTACAGCTGGCTAACCTTTTCAGCGACTTCCATCCTTTACCATTAACCAGTTTGGAACCGGAAAACAAGACAGACAAGAGATCGCGTATGGCTCGTGCACTACACGCCATGATCGCGAAAAAATAAACGATACAGATAGAAATATTATTTATTCATTGTCTAAGCGTATCACTGGCTTCTCGGTGAACAATCACTTGCCAGGAACAGGTACTCAAGAAAAATATGTATCACAGAACACTTTCCGACAATTAGAATGAAGCGGCGGATGCTCACAGAAGAAAAGTCGGTTCTTGAAAGTGAGAAATATTAGAACATTGTTTCGATGAGGGTAGAGGAAACATTTCTCATGCACATCCCGTTATTCTCACTTGGACAATAAAAGACGAAAGAAAAAAACACATTGAAAGACTCGAAGGAGTTGAAACACTGTTTTCGACTGCATTGCATTTGCTTTGCATTGTTTTCTATCACAAAATCATTGTGTATACATTAGTGAGAGAGCAAACGAGAATATGCTATACGCACGCAGATAGAAAATCCCTGGATTATCAGAAGAGACCGAAGGCCATTAGAAAGCCCCTAGCAACAAAGAGAGCTGCCACGAATTTATCTTAGGGGTCAGCTAACAACGCACATCTTTAGTTTTTCTCTCATCGTGACTTCCTCGTCATTATCTCCGTTAGAAACGAATACTGGCGCGTTTGACGTCTTTAACTTTTTTCCTGCGTCGTACGAACTTGCTGTTGGGCCATGAAACCGGCAGTAAGTGAAGCGTAAGGGATTCGCCCATTATTGGTGTCCAAGGCACTTCGTTTCGCTTCCTTATCTGGCCTAATCGGGGTTTAAACAATGCGCGGTACAAGGAACGTCAATGATAGTGGATGTCAGGACGTCGTAGTTGGAACGCCGTCAGCTTACATCGTATGGGATCCGACTTTTTCGGGAATAAAAAACCTTACGTCTATCCTGACCCAAATTGTTTTTGATGCCTTCATCGGGTTCGAAGTAGCCCTCGCGCCGTAAGTTCTTCTGGCCTTGCTGTCTTAGCGCAGACAGAAGAAAAAGAAACACGTAAAAACATTCGCTAAGAAGGATGGGCTTTCAGGACGCATAGGTGCACCTCAAAAATTCGCAAGTTGTACTGTCGCTGTAAAAAAAGAAAAAAGAACACTGTTTTTCTCAACTAAACCAGCATACGAGCATACGTGTATTGTAGGCGTGGCGATTATTTTGTTTGTTTGTTTCCGTTTGTTTCCGCTTCAGCTCGATAAAACCCAAAGCCATATGCAACGTCCCATTTCACCCAGAGCCACGTACCATAAATAGAACTCTGCCTGTAGCCCACATGTTGTGAAATGACAGTTAACCCTAAAATGTTAGGTCCTAATTGTAATGTCTGATGTTTGATATTTCCCTGCTTCAAATAACACTCCACTCACATGAAACCAACATCGAATAAGGTGGACTTCATGGAAGAATCACAACGACGGTGGCTGACACCAACTGTTCTTTTGGCAGTTAATCGTTCCGTATGCATTGCTCACACAAAAATCTGTGCATTCCACGAGACAGGTAAAATAGCATAGACGCAGGCAAGCCGGCGGATACACACTCCACGACGGTGAATGCTTCTGCTTGTGCAGTTGAGAGAATAGACGATACACAAACAGCTTAGACTGTGTCTGTGTCGCCTACCCACACGTCCCCTACCCCCGCCCCAAGCTCAGTTTTTCACGACATACATTGTAGGTTCCACGGAACTAAGACACAAAGAGCGCAAAAGAATTATTCGTGCAATTGCAATGGACGCCGTTTAGATACCAAGGCCTTCGTGAGCATCAAGCAGGAACATCCCAATGTCCACACCAGGTACAGAAGCATCCAGGTACGAATTACCCTACGGGACGCAGCGTCTTGTTGATGGGTCTCTCCAAACGGCTGTCGCTACTCCCAACGGTATGGTGAAGAAATCTTCGGCAAAAATCGCGCACAGACTCTGTACTATTTCCGGCTTCGTCGCGGCAGCACATTCCGTAAGCCCTCGAGGTCTTCACCATCCTGGCGCAGTTCTGGCACATCGTTCTGATCTCGGTGCCCGGCAGACAGTCGCCGAGGTACGTCCTCACTTCCGTGTCGCTCGGGTTGACCGGCACCGCGGGAATGCCGCCCGTGCAACTGTCATTTAGACAGGACACCAGTACCCACACGAGGATCATGCTGACGAGTATCCACCGTTGAGGCGCATGTCGGAGATTATATATTTGAGAATGCGAGAGCGGCGCACGTACTTGAGATGTCTGCGTTCCGTTCATGGATGCCTGATAAGATAGAGTGCGCTCATTTTTAGCTCGACGTGATTATTTCGGGGAAGATGTTGACGCTTCCATGTTGACGACCTTCGTCGAGACTCGTGTTTCCTAATGATGCACCGAGAGTGGATCCGTTTACCCACCATAGCTCCTGCAGCTGTAGCTTACGTGTTTTAATTTATGACCGAGGGTGACATCAGAGCAAGCGCGTTTTCTCCAGGTGTTTGCTAAGTCGTGCATCCCTTGCACACACATATTCGCTTTCTCAAGCACGCTAAAAGATACAAGTACCCCTTCAGAAGCCCATACGTAGCTCGATAACCTCCCTGACCTCAAAGTTTTACCAACACACCAACATCTGGACACTCGTCCACAACAGGACCTTCAGTCTATACAAAGGTCTGTTACCGAGATAACAGCAAGGTGCGACCACAAGCTCTCGTACGCAATCTTATCACAAGGACCTTATAGAGGGTCTCGTTCAACAAGAACAGGATATAACGCGGGTGTCGAAGACAGCAGTTCTCCTTGGGCGTTAATGACAAGCCGCCTGTTCCAAGCGGAGCTTTATCTCTATCCCACGAGAGAAAGGCGGAAGAAGGCGTTGCCTTACTGCGGCGGTGCATCAGTAAATGGTTTTTATCAGGCGACTGAACGAGAAATTCCCGCCAAACGACACTGCATGCGGCCTCCTGGCGACTGCGCCAATACCTGAGAAAAGGCGATAAAAAGTATATTACGTGCCTCCTCTCACGGGTCTCCACTAAAGATTAGGGCCGGCTCTCGCGATCTCCTGTTTCGCAGCATCTTTTCGCCCATTACTCCCCATCAAATGTATGGGGATGAATTAATATACTACGTATATTAATTCATCAGTGTATCGTGCGCGTGCAGTCCCAGGTAAGAGAATTGAAAATCTGTTAGCTCTCTGTTTAGCACGGTCATCCCAGAAGGGTGAAAGATGGCGAGAAGTGTTACATTGCACCTCGCGAGCATCGGGTGTACCCTGTTACCCACTCTTAATAATAAAACTTTTGAAATCCACGCTAAGAAATCCACCCTTCAAATTCCACTCCTTTGAAATTCAAGCTGTCAAAATAAATCACAATGGGTCTATGCAGTCCAGTGTTAAGCTTGGTTTTACATGAGAAAATCAGCGTTTAAGAAGGTCACACTCCAGAATAACGAGTCTTTATGCAATTCTGTGTCGTATTCATCATGTATCTCTCAATTATTCATTAATTAATTTAGTAACAGGCGTAAATAACTACGCGTATGAATACTAGGAATACAACGCTTCAGCGGTTCGGCCGTTCGGCTACCATTGGGGACGAGGCTATTTGAGAAAATGGAGTAACGACGGAGCCGTATGGTGTTGGGGGATGTGCTGCATAAAAAGGATAATCACTGCAAGCTCTAATAAATCATATATTTCTTCTGCCGATTTCGTCAGGTATTTTTCAGACGTGTAACGACTTGGTGGGCTAACACGCGCGGCAACTCATGAAGGAATTCATGGGTGAAGTGACATTGATGCAGTCGTAGCTGTTTTGGACAGGAAATCGGGTAGCGAAAAATGTCCAGGATGAGCAACATATAAAACGTACCGCAAAACTGCTGTGTCGACCATTTATCACGACTGTAATCACGTAAACATCATGTAAACGTCTCTTGCTTTCCTCGGCCTCAGCCTACGAAGAACCGCTAATGTTATGTTTGATAAGAGCCGCGAAAAGTGGTTCAGCAAGGTAAAACTGTGCCGGGAACCAGTGGCGTATCTAGAGCTACCTCCGCCCATGGCAACATGGTTAACATGATGTCCTTGGGGATGCGTTTTCGTGTGGTCCGCACTAGGTTTCACACTACAACCTCTCTATGGCGGGTGCTTTAGATCATTTATGAATGTGCCAGGTTGAGTGCCCGACCTGGCCCATTCACACCCGACCACATAATGGCGCCCCTGTTCACCTGGGGCCCATGGCACCTGTCCACACCTGCCACACCCTAGATACGCCACTGCCGGGAACACCGTCACATGAGGGAGGTGTTTAATTAAATCACAGTGAAAGATAGCAAAGGACTGTTACTAGTCGTGTAGACAGCAGATCTCGTTCACCAACACATCAATGGATTGTATAAATAGTCTTCCTGTCAATGGCCAACTGACATTTTCCTCCCGTCTATACTGAGCAATGTTGACCCAGAGCTTGGTTTTTGAATGCCACAAAACACTTCTCGCCAAGATGGTGCACTCTGACTCATGGACTGTGACTCAATGGGGCATTTACAGCTCAGTGTCATTACCACCTGAGGCAAGTTGACTCTCTCAGATACTGTCACTGCAGTGCTGTAGAAGACCCAGAGTATATTCTGTGTCATTGCCCACACTACCAAGCTTTCCAAACTTGGTAAATTATCAAGCTGGTGTTCTACTTGGCACATGGAAATAAATTTAGAAAAATGTAAGCACCTCAGGGTGGCTCGTAGTAACAACACTTGTCCGTCGTACACAATCGATAACATCGAAGTAGAAAGGGTTTCCTCTTACAAATACTTAGGCGTGTATGTAACAACTAACCTGTCATGGGGCCACCACATCGAATACATTACTAATAACGCCACACGCACTTTGGGCTACATTAGACGTAATTTCAGCCTCGCACCAATTAATATAAAACTCACACTTTATCGAACATTAGTACTTCCGAAACTGGAATATGCCGCCTCTGTGTGGGACCCTGGACAATCATCGCTCATTGATCAACTGGAAAGACTGCAAAGCCGTGCTGCTCGTTTTATTCTCGGTAACTATACTCGCACAGCCAGTGTGACCCTGATGAAGTCAACTCTTAATCTATCCCCCTTATCACATCGCCGTCAAACAGCTCGTCTGTGCTTGTTCCACAAAATATATTACCACAATCAAGCTTTAAAACGTTTATTACTTACAAGTCCATCGTACACATCATCGAGAGTGGATCATCGACAAAAGGTCGGCGTCCCCTTTTGCGCTAAGAAAACCTATTTTGACTCATTTGTACCAAAGACATCACAACAATGGAACCATCTTCCTAGTCATATCACCTCCATCACTGATAGCGCACAGTTTAGAAAATCGCTATTTGATCACTTAAATGTAACATAACCTGCATACCGGGTTTCCAGTAGAGTAGTGGTGATATTTGTTCATTCAGTATTATCGTTAATTCTTTTTTTCTCCTTTTTTTTTCTTTTATTGAACTTGTTTCTGTTCCACTAGTGTTTACCAGCTTTGTATAATCCTGCTCCCCTCTTTAATGCTGTAAAGCCCTGAGGGTACTCAAATAAATAAATAAATAAATAAACTGCCATTTTCAGATCTCTCAATAATCTGAACTCCTGCCCCTCTCTCTAAAATTGTTTGGCCTATCGCTAAATCGAGCCCACGAATGCCTGCCCTCAAAGGTCTGTTAGCAATTTTGGACTCCATGGGACATTATTTCCTTCCTCACACCACAAGCAGCTATGTGGTAGAGTATCGCCCCAACCCCCAGGAAATGAAATTCCCTGTCCTTCTCAAAACAAAGTTCATGGACAACATCTGCAACTTCTGCGAGGTGGTTTAAACCACTGTTATAACGACGTGTTATGTAAACAAAATACAGAAACCGACACTGAAGATTTTTGTTTAAGAATTTGTAGAAGCTTTCGCGTGGACCTCCACGCGAAAGCTTGTACAAATTAAACATAAACAAAAATATTCAGTGTCGGTTTCTGTATTTTGTTTATGTGATCTACAGGACTTGACTCCGCTCTTCGTATACACTTCAACTACATGTTATGTGTAGCCTAGGAATGCCGGTATGTGGGTGGAGTGGCTAGTTTGCCACAGTACCACAAATAGGAACACAAATGGCTGATAAATCTGCTACAGAATCTGGGCCAAGACGATGAGCACTTGGAATCATCACAGTTTTTAGTACCATGCAGAGGAAGATAGAGTAGAGTACCCTCAAATTTTGTACTACTTTTTCTGAATCACTCGTAATTATGCTGCAGCTACATAAGCAGCAGTTAAAATGCTACTCACAATTGCCAAAACTTAATGCTAGCACTCAATTCTTTTTACAAACTTTGGTTTGTGATGTGATGAATGTTTCGGTGAGTTAACCAGAGTGGTTTCACCAACTCTGGTTAACTGAACCAAGATCAAGGGTTGCCAACTCTTGAACTTAACAGACACTTCTTTTTTTCCATCGGTGATGTGGTGAATATTTCAGTAATAATAACTCCTTTAGTGAAGCAGATAGTTTAATGACCGTTCATCTTAGTTCAGATGCTGAAAAGGTTGGTGAAACTGGGTCATTATGTAGCCTTTGTGTTCTGGTGCTGTGCAATGGTTTTTCAAGGGATTCAAACTACAAAAAAGGCTAATAATAAAAAAAAAATTCTTTGCATACTTACCTATACATACACGTCCCGGACAGCATGTAAGAAACTCAACAGAATATAAATGTCATCATGACGTTGGTAGACAGACTGATACCGAAACAAATCGGAAGGGGAGGGCTGGGTTCCACGAATGGGCACTTGTTCGCTGCCTCCTCTTGAAAGAAAAGTAGGACCGAAAGTCGCGTGCTCTTTCAGAGACCACCGTAATCCCCTCAAGATCGTGCCTTTTAGACGCGAACTCGTCCCCCCTAGCTTTGAGCGTAGCTCAATTGTACCAAATTGGTGGCTCTGTTGAACAGTATGATGTCATTTGTTTTTATGATGAACAGTATGATGTCATTTGTACCGTTTCCAAGGCACTTTGTACATGGGTTTTGTTTGCGAGCAGTGTACTGTCTGCGAAAGGTAGTTTTCGTGTCCACTTCAAGAAGACAATTTTTTAAGAGGCTTAGAGGATGCGTAATTACTGTGTGATTTCCACTAAATATCAGAAAAGAGGTGCACACCTAAATACCTGAAACCCTCAACTCAATTAATTGTAGGATCAAAATTACATGGGAATATATTGAGGTTTGTCTTGTTCACAAAAGATCATTGCACAATCTGCAAAGTTCATCGGTAGTTGCCATGGCCTAAACATCAGTCATAAACACTGCAAACCACTCATTGAGCATAGTCGGTCCGCGGTGCGGAAAGTGAAACGCGTCATTGCCCATTGTGAACATGGCAATGTAACAGTGCTTGCGGCATTGCATTTCTCACTAGTTTCTTTCATCACTTTGTTATGAGATGACTAACGCTTTGACAATTCAACACGAACATAATTATACTTTGGAACTCGTTTGCAAAGCATATGTACTCGTATGCACTTCCTTTAATCGCTTCAGGAGTATTTCTCCCGTAACATATCTCAGTAGATGCAGCATGTCATGTAGGTAACACAATTTTGGCACAGTATTTGATTGATATATCAACAACAAGCAGATATATCAAATCTTTGTGCCAAAATGATGTGCCACGTGTCCGTGTAAAGACGAGTCGCTTAGATGGAATAGGTACAGCACCTTGATGTTGAATGGAAGAAGTTAATGTTTGACAACATATACGTCATGGGTTAAATAGAGCAGTATACCATATACATCAGAAGAATGCCAACACTTCAGTGATTTACATTTACCTGTTATTCCAATGTTTACTCTCCCTTCTATTGGAATTATGTATTTCAGAATCATTTTTGTATTATTGAATTTTAATTTGGCAATCCTTTCACATGTCTTGTCATAGACAGGTTAGCAATGTAAGCAGTGTTTATGTGCCTCTCACAGCCTGCATATTTATGCAAAAATACTCCAAAAGCCGGGAGACGACATAACTAGACAAAAAAGTAGAGAACTCCGACTTAACATGACAAAATAACAAAGTTTACTCAGACGTTTCATCCGTCATGCGACGGACATCATCAGTGCCAAACTGAATGAAAGATTGCGCAACCGGTCGCTATTTAAGGAGATGGGAGTATTGTTCGGGGAGGGGCCACGGTTTTTGTTACAAACCGAAGGGTCACCGCGTATGTGCCAAGACTCTAGAAGCTTCCTGTGTCCCCATCTTTGTTCTCTCTTGTTATGTTAAGTTGGAGTTCTCTGCTTTTTTGACTACATTTTTATGTCTGAGGCTGTTTTTGTGACAAGAGGGCAAGGGTGCCGGCAATATGGCACATGTTCACAAAAATGCAGAACCAGAGAGACACACACAGAAAAAAGTTTACAGCATAACACAGTCCCAATCATTTTGTCCTGTGCTTTTTGCTGTGCCGTCTGTTCTACATTTGTTAATTTTTTTTTCGTGTGTAGTTTCCCGGATTTTAAGCCCAGGAGCAGCTGCTGTAGAGGATGCTGAGAACATGCGAAGCATACATTTTCTCATTCTCACATTATGCTGTAAGCAGTGTGAAGTACAACTCAAAAGGAATTTAATGAGAGACAACTTGTCACCAAGATTAGTGTGGGAACATCGCAAAGGAAAAATAATTCTAAACCATAATGGATTCCTATCCTATTTAATGGTACAGTATCAGATAAAAGTTATCCAAATAATATTAAAGAAGTAACCGTGCAAATTATCAGTCAAACACTGAAGCTGGCTGCAGTACACTACAATGTGTCACATACAATATCAGTGTTTCCAAAACTGACACATAAACCTTAGGGAGGCCGCAATATTCAAAGCGGGGGTTACACCACTTGGCGAAAAGAGAAAGCAGATTAAGTGAACGCAATATGCGACAATACCAAAGAAACTATCTTGCTACAACTGCAATATATTGAAGTTGTTTTTAAAAAATAGAAATTCAGTTCAGCGCACAAACACTCGGGAACCGAGGTAACGTGCTTTCCGTCCCCCCCCCCCCCAGGTCCGTCGCATTATTTCTCACTGTATCATGACGAGACCCCCGAACCTACAGCATACGTCACTTACGCACAGTAGTATAACATTTATATTATTGTATATGTGTCAGGGCGCACACATGCACAGGCGAGGAAAGATATCAGCTGTCGCACACACAGCCATTCCGAAAGCTATGCCCATCTTCGTTGATGCACCCACGAATCCACAGGAAGACCGCCGAGGTTTTCCACTCGGATTAAGTACCTGTACCTTGAGCTATAAACAGTTTGGTGTACACTCCAGAAAACGAGAACAGCTGATTGCGGATTTCATGGACACGGTCATGCGAGCCGACAAGGACAGTTCAACAGAGGAGCAATGTTAGGTGAACGCGAATGTGGCGCTAGTGGTGGGCGCAACAATTTGCACTTCAAACGACGTAAAACACCAAAAAGTGAGCAGCGAGGATGCTTGCTTGCTCATTTGTCATTATTTGGGCCTGTAATCCACATCAGGGTTCAGAAAGGCTGCTAAATGCCGATGGCCGGCACAAGAAATACGTGTTTGCAATGGTTTTCGTCCCGTTGCGGTTCCAGCGAATATACCTTTTTTGCTGCTTCCTTCCTCTCGTTTCTTATTTTTCTTTATCGTTTTTTACTGTTGTCGGTTCGTTCCGGAGCCCTAGCTTGGAAAGCTGTTCCTGTTTAGTTTCGGTATAAATCGGAATGTGGGGGCAGGCGGAAGAGTCCACCGCTCCTCGAGGTTTCACGGTGGCTCTGCCCCTTCAGTCTCTGCTGCTCTAGTGCGAGTTTTTCTCCTCAAGGTAATCATAACGCGAGATGGCCTTCCCAATCTGCATTATAACGTCCACCGTCATCAGATCACTTGGACGAGTCATTGCTAGGGGATCCTATTTTTGTATACAGGGTGTTTCAAAAAACGTACGTGTCATTCGGACTTTATAAAAAAACGGGGCGACGGAAAAATACGGGGTAAACGGCATTTGTGTGGCAACTGAATTTGCCATCTTGCAAAAATATTTTCATTTTATTTTAATTAAAATAAATTGAATTTCTTTAATTGAACTCCAAAATTTCCCAAGTCAACCTAACGTTTTTTTTTTACAGAATTAGAGAGCCCGTAGCGAACTTAGTCAGATCCACCAAGAAATCCGCTCGATATTGCAAATGGAACTGCCCAAAAAAAGTCCCGAAATTGAGGAGGAGGAGGAGGAGGAGTGTCGTTGGGAGGAACCCGAGAGGTCTGTCTGCCTGATTAGGCGGCATGTTTCTCGGGAAGGGAAAGGTGGTGGAGAGGAGGATAGGAAAGGGTGAAGTGGAAGACCGAGCGGAATCCGCTCGGGGGGAGGATAGCTGCGTCCATGGGCCGACTTCAGGGGAACTGTGCCGGCATACGCCTATTACACATCTGAGGGAAACCCAAGAAAAACCCCAGACGGCACAGCCGGCCCGCGGATACGAACCGCGGACCTCCCAGTCTCCAAGCGCACGCGTTACCGCTGCGCCACCGGAGCTGGTCCCGAAATTGAGGCTTCAAAGTTTCGGGTATTCAACGGCGCTCGAAATCAGACGCAGATATTGGGGGCTCCGGCCCCGATGAAGGATAGAAGGTCGAAAAAAAAACAGGGCGGGAAAAAAGGGGCGGAATCATTTTTGTTTGCCGCTTATCAACGTATGGTGGAATGTCACCTGCCTTGTTATCGGCGCGCCTTGTGCTGCACGCCGGTCCGGCGATAAATTGGTCTAGCTTCATGGGGGCAGGAACATGTCCTGCCCTCCGCTCATCTTTGCGACTGATTTGGTGCGCTGTTGAATACCCGAAACTCTGAAGCCTCAACTTCAGGACTTTTTTTTGGGCAGTTCCCTTTGCAATATCGAGCGGATTTCTTGGTGGTTCTGACTAAGTTCGCTACGGGCTCTCTAAAATATATGGTATTTAGGCCATATCGTAAGACTGTTTCGTTAACAGATTTTAATATAGTTATTGCCGGAACAACAGTTGAACGTGTCGACACCATTAAATACCTTGGTGTAATTTTGGACTCCCACTTGCACTGGAAGCCACATATAGAAAATGTATGCACTAAATTATCAAGAGCAAATGGAGCACTGTTCAGAGCACGTCGACTGTTCCCAACTGCTGTCCTGAAAAGTCTGTATTTTGTGCTCATCCAATGTCATTTGCTGTACTGTGTAGAATCGTGGGGGCACACGTATCAATCTTATCTTAAACCGGTTGAGGTCTTGCAGAATAGAGCAGTTCGCATTATATCCAATACATATAACAGACAATCTTATTCATGCATATATAAGACGTTACACATTTTACCTTTCAATTTACTACGCTTTGAGCGAACTGTGTTAATGGTTAATTTTTGTATAATAAATGAGGGAATAATTGATGGTATCAAGTTAGTTTCCGTTACTCGCACAAGCCGTACTGTATTGGAACATCACTTTATTGTACAGTGTTTCTCAAACATATATGGTAAGCGCCTTCTCCAACACCAAGGGGTCATAAAGTGGAATTCCTTGCCCCTTGATGTCGTTGTAGCCAAACACTTCAAATTAGCCGTCCGGAGGTTTCTGTTCGATTCTTATTGAATATATCGTTATAGTGATGTCAGTAAGAAGGATTGATGACATATATCTATATTTTTGTTATTGTGTAATCTTAGCGCTTGTATAAATGTGTTTCCTCAGCCAATCTTTTTTTTCTTAATGTAACTGCCGCGTTTGAATAACTAAACGTTGAAAAATATTATCGGATCGCACTAGCTTGTAGCTATGATCCGACTGGTATATAGTGCCTTACCATGTATATTACGATGTTGTCAGTTCAATAAAAAAATAAAAAAAATTCTGTAAAAAAAAAACAAAAAAAAACGCTAGGTTGACTTGGGAAATTTTGAAGTTCAGTTAAAGAAATTCAATTTCTTCTAATTAAAATCAAATGAAAATATTTTTCCAAGATGCAAATTCAATTGCCACACAAGTGCCGTTTACCCCGTATTTTTCCGTCGCCCCGTTTTTTTATAAAGTCCGAATGACACGTTTTTTGAAACACCCTGTATATGCCGCACTTCTCAATCTCTAACTCCATGTCCCGCAGTGCCCTCCTTCAGGTTAGGTTAGGTTGGGTTAGATTAGGTTAGGGTTCGCTCCTTCTTGCCGTGAAGTACTTCCGACGCCCTTACGGATAAGGGAAGTAGAATAGTGCGACCGAGGTACCTCAGTAATGGAAAACCTGAAACGGTGCACTTCAAACGAATGTCACCTCTCTGGATAATAATTTGAAGCACGCAGATGAAGGATTCATCTCATATCTAAAATGAACATGAAGGAAGATTGCCAGCAATTCTGCTCTTTCTGTTTCTCGAAAGAAAGAAAAACAGCTTCATAAAAAAAATACATCTTAGTGAATTATGAAAATTAGAATGTCGAAATACCTTGCAGATAAGGTTTACCTCCACTCGCATACCGTAAATGCGAAACTCATGTACAGGTAGTCCTATAGTTGTTTTATTTTAAAAATTCTGTATTAAAAAGGGCTACGACCACGAAGTATGCATTTGTGGCACGTTCCCGCCTATTTTGTGTGTGTGTGCGTTTCAGCTTGGACAATTTTTTATAAAAAAAGCCACGAGAGCACGTCATTTTCACAGTTGAGTTCTACGGTCAGGTGCATATCTTTTCCAAGAAAGACTATAACGACTAATAAGGATGACTAATTAATGAAATTCATTAATTAACTCTTTAATTAGGACGTCTTCAACAAAAGCCAGATACCGATATGGGAGACTGCCCTAGTTGAAATCCACACCGCGTTTAAAAATTTTGAAACACACACGTGTATTAAAATATCCATCCCTGAATTTTGACATGCAAATGGGCCGAAACCGAAACCGTGGCAACCACATTTGGGGTGGTGGTCTTCACGGTACGAGATCTGTATACAGGGTGTCCCAGAAAACGTGTCATTGAATTATAATTAAAAAAAACTACGCCACCTAGAATCATGCGGTCAACAGCATTTGTTCTTATTAGGTTTTTGCCACCTCCTAATGTGAATGTCATGTACTCAAAGTTTAATTATGTAAATATTTGCGAACTGAACTCGAAAATTTGCCGAGTAACGGTCACTTTTTTACCCCACCAATATGAAGAGCGTGCCGAATTCACTCAAATTCATGATAATTCACAGTGATATTCACGAGCTATCTCATCGGAAAAAATAGCCGAATATCATGCTTTTCGGATCACCGGACCATAGCGCGCGATGACTTTTTGAGCGCAATCGCCCTCAGTGCGGCGAAAGGAGGTTCCGAAGCCAGCCCACAGAGAGATAGTAGACAAAGTAACAGTTCCTAAAATTGGGAGAGGGAAAGCATTATTCCAGCGAAAGTCGGACATGATAAGCCGTGCCTGTTTTATCTCTTTCTGCGATGTCGGGGAGGGCTGGGTTTCCAACCTCCTTTCGTCGGACTGACAAAGGTTGCGCTGAAAAATTCATCGTGCGCTATTCTGTGCGACCTCCGTAGAGCATGATGTTCGGCTATTTTTTCCGATGGGATAGCTCCTGAATATCGCTGTCAATTATCACTAATTTGACTAAATTAGACACGCTCTTCACATTGGTGGGTGTAAAAAAGTGACCTTCACTAAGCAAATTTCCGACTTACGACGATGTGGTAACATCCACATATATAAAGTTTTAGTCGACGGAGATTTGCTGTTTTTGTACAACCTTCATTCTACATTTCTTTTGTCTCACTTAGCATGCCTGAAGAAATGTTCTGATCTTCATCAAGATGACAGGTCATTGTTCGATCTGCAGCATTATTGTTCCTGTAATCTTTTCACCAACAGAGAATACAAAAGTGAACAAATGGTAAAATATAACTAGCTCGTTAAATTCAAAAGGGAAAGACAAAACTGTTTATACTTCTCTCGTTTATTTTGTTGCAGGTTTTACAACTCTATCAAGTACGTCTAAACATCAGAGGGCAGGAAGTCCTACTCTGTTTCCTAAATCCCTGGACAATAAAAAAGAAAGATATAGTTTGAGTTGTGACAAAACGTTGCTTCTGCTCTTATATTATATTTCAATCAAATGCTATGATGCATTTGTAGTGTACACTGAAGCAAGTTTCAATTTGCAGGGCTGTCAAAATACTTTACAAAACTATTAAAACAAAAAATTACAGTAACAGAGAACTTATGCAATAAATTATTTAGCCATTTTGGAGTACTATGCACACCAATGGTGCATGGTTAACTTTGAACCCAGATCAAGGGTTAATAATACTTGAAGTCAGCCCTCAAGTCCTTCTTTACAAATGTTAGTTGGTGACGTGATAATGAATCAGATACAAGTACTCCGTTTGGCAAAACAGAGTTAAGTGTTAAATCCCAATCTTGGTTCAATTATTAGTTGACAAGGATGCAACCCGAGGCAGGGAAATAAACAACAAACAACAATTTCCTCAGTCCTGTTGTTTATTTCCCTGCCTCGGGTTGCATCCTTGTCATCATGAACCAGCTTGTCTGCGCCCTCTCTCTGTTGTCGATTAGTTGACATCTGGAAACGTGGTCACTAAGAAGTATACTAAAAGGTTATGAACACAGCTCAGCTGAATGACACTGATGAAAATTATCTTACCTACTCCTCACATATACAATTGAGGCATGAGTATAACCTACAAATACATCTATGCCCACAGGTTATTTAACCCTCCAGGAACAAACTAGTAATTATAATATGCTGTGACAGCAAACAAAAAGCAATGAGAAAAGCTTGCAGCAAACAAGAAATGAAAATCTGCTGATAACATTTCTACAGGTCAACGCACTGATGGGAAAGCATCCCTAATAGCATGCCAGTGGGGGTACTTTCTATTGTATTTTCTCGGATCATATCCCTATTGTCAATGGCCGACAGGTGGTATAACGGAATTTCCTGCAGAAATAAGGGTTTTCCGTCCAGTTTGCTGTTCAAGTAGCGCGTGAAGACAACACGGCGCCGCCGTGTATGTTGCCATGCTCTTCGGTTTCTCGGATGTATGTAAAAGACACTTGCAGTACTTCGGTGTCAAGGCACAGTATTTCGAAATATTCGTTAGTTCTGATGCAATCGTCTGTCTGCTTTTCACACGCATTCTCTACCTCTCGGCAGCAAAAACCGTAGTATCCATCCGTAGTATCCGTCGGTTTGCATTTCACACATGAACACCTGCACGACGAAAAACCAGCGCTTGTTTCGGCTTACACAAGTGCTTCTCCCTGATACATGGAAATTTCACAAAGCAGTCCATGTTCACGGCACGGTGAGCTACTGCTGAAGACGAGTGTGACTCCGACTAATCTCTGGACGAGGAATCTTCTGCTGCGAAGAACACACTTTCCAGCACGCTAACGCACGAACAACAGTTCTGTGTGAGCGACAGTTCTCGAATGTGAAATTCATGCGCACTCATGTTCAAGAGGCTCGACATTCTCGACGTAGAAAGTGGTCACAAATGCCCACTGCCATTTTCGTTTTCGCCGGATTAGCGCCCGGAAGTGCGCGTATTACATGCGTCCTCGACAGATGGCGCGGGGTCATGCAATTGTTGACAGACTGCTCGGTTTCCTACTAGGTCCCTGGACATGCAATTATGGAAAATTCGATTACAGAAAAACTACAGCGACTTCAGCGGAGTTCTTTGATATTCGAACTTTTGAAGGGTCAAGCTTTTCGCTGAACATAAAGTTTCGATAGGTTTGTATTCACTTTTCGGTCCCTTTAAAATGGGGGAAGTGGCCCTGGGTTGCAACACAATACTGCGTGCGCCGTGCCAACAGGCAGCCGAATGAAAAGGCAAGCGATGGCGCGCTAGGTCACGTGCGCTAAGATGGCGGCGCCCAGATAACTCTGCTGTAAACAGGTTATATAATAAGTGACACAAAAAAGGCGTGCTCCGAATCTTAAGTGCTAACCCTACCATTCGTGACATTGATTGGCGCAGAGCGTGGAATGCGGTCAAGTTCTGCGGTTACCTCACAGTTCGAGACTGGGAGGTACCCGGGTTCGAATCCCGGTGCCGGCTGTGCTGTCTGGGGTCTGGGGACGCTTTCAGACATATGTCGGGTCAGTTCCTCTACAAGTCGGCCCAGGACGCACATTCCCGTAACGTTGCCCACCTCTGTGAGGCCTTTCACCACCACCACCTGTTATTACAGTGTTGTGGTACGGGCCCTTAAAGGTGAAAGCGGTAAAAAAATCGCACAGCCCCGAATGCGTGTGCTGTGTGCACACCCGCATTGTGCCCGCTCCAACAGTGCATTTCTACGGATAAATAGCAAAACTGCTCGGACGAAACTAGCTCTAGCGTACGCCCTAAACCTAACATCATAAAATTTAAACCTAAAACCTAGGAGCCCTAAAACGATGGCCCAGACCTGCTTGCAATGCCAGTGACAAGTAAGTAGGGTAAGGTGGGGCAAGATGAGACAGAAATCTGCAATTGAATATGAAATTTTTATTTTTCGTGTTTTTCAAGAAAAAAACTAGCAGTAGGCATATTCTCAGGGGTCTAGAACTCCTGACCCGTAAATGGAGAATGGGCTTAACCGATCTAAAATAAGCGCAGAACAAGAAATTCAAAAATGCAGATTGTCTCATCTTGCCCCAGACATCGCGTGGAGCAAGATGAGACACGCCGTGATAATGAGCTATACAAATTGGTTTTTGCGATCCAAGCAGGCAAAGTAAAGCCCGTACGTCCCTACGCAACTCCCTTGAGCCCACCGCCCACATGATATGCACTAAAACCACACAGGAACGGTACTACTATTTTGCACTGCCGTTCTTTGCAAACACGACACCGCAAGTCTGTTGTGTCGCTGGTCGCTCGCTTTTGTGTGCGTTTATGCTATGCTCGAAAAGCCTAGGCAATATGCAAAACAGAAATCTCTGATGAACACGCATAAAGCAACCTAATAGTTGGCTTATCGGTTTCTAAATTACATTAAATTTAAATTGCATTAAATCTATATTACATTACATTGAAATTGCATTAAATTTAAATTACATTGAATTGTCGCTCTTGCCCGTGCACATCATTATTATGAATTATCGGATGAATTATTTTTTTTCTCGAACACCGGGTAACCAGGGCCCATACTTGCATATATCTAGATCAATTAAGGAATAAAGAAATATGATGGAACTTACATTGACGAAATAAGCCTGCGAAACGCTTCTGCACAGATGACAGAAAAAGGAATGCAGAAAATCGCACCTTTTTTTGCCTGTCGTTACACTCCAGGCGGAAGTAACCGATTGTTTTTCTCTTGAACGCAAACAGCAATCCGGACAATTCTCACGTGCAATAAAGCGGACATGCAGAGCCACATATGAGTAAGGTTTCATGCGCATGGAGCAGCGAGTCACTGAGACAGGCGGCGTCGACCAAAAAATGTCGTGTCATGCCCCGTGTCTCATCCTGCCCCCCCCCGCCCCCTCCCCAGTCAATATCTTACACTTTACTTGCCTGCACTCCCAAATTTTATTCCAATGCCGAACCAAAAAGTCATTTTAATGCGATGCTTTATACTGTAGGCAGCAATGATATTTTATTTCTTTTCTAAATTCGCCGGTTGAAAAACGTGAAACCCGCTGCGACAGACTACAACGCCGTCAATGGGCGCGTTAAGCAGGCTCCCGAGCGCCATAATCCGGGTTCTCATGCAGGGCCGGCGATAGGTGTGGGGGGCGAGTAAGGCGACCGGCTTAGTCCCCGCAGTTGCATAGGCCCCGCGCACGAAGCCCTCAACGAGGGATTATTTTTTTAAATATCAAGTATGCACTTAATCGTGTGAAACAGGCCCCTCGATGTGCCTTTGCCTGAGGCACCGCACACCCCTAGCACCGGCTCTGTTCTCAGGGGAACGTATCCTTGGTGTCCTTTGTGCATATTGCGTTTGTGAGGCTATCCGGAGGCCGAGCGCCACAGCCGCTGAGCGCGCGCCACCTATCGAGCTTTCTTCTGTCGTCTGCTTTTAAGTAAACACAGCAGTAGACCATAGCAGTCCTGTGTAATCGTATCACTATTTACCACCGATATCCGATGATTCCGAAAACACAAAGAGCACGAGCGGTTGCAACGTGTTGCAACGCTTGCGCCATTTCGAAATTCAGTACACCGGAACACGCGTCACGCTCCGGAGCTGACCTCGCTCTTTCCCAGAGTTCCCAGAGTTTCTCCGGCTCCGAAGAAGGGGTGCCCAGGGTGCACCCGGGAACGTGCACCGGAAGTCACTCTGGAGGTGTTAAGTGATCCCCTCAAAGAGGGAACGTTCCCGGAGCACGAACCTAACGCGCCCAATGCTCTCCCGACGGGAGGCCGGAAGAAAACAAGAACCTGACGCAACTTCCGTTGATCTCCTGATTGGTTGAGCACGTGCGGAATCCGCCAAAAAGCGTGCACAGCGCGGTCGACGAAAAGCGGCCGCCCCGCGCCGCGCTAGCTTTTCCGCGCACATTCTCCGCATGTGGGTACGCGGCTTAATTATGTAAGGCCGCGTACCCACATGCGGAGAATCTGCGCGGAAACGCGAACGCGGCGCGGAAAACTCTTGCTGCTGTGCGGGAAAAGCCACCTTCGCTTGCCGCTTATTGGCGATGCGCAGTGCACGATTTTTAGCGGCATCCGCACATTATCTGCCAATCAGACGTTGGCGGATGTCGCGTCACACTGTTTTCGTTCCGGTCTCCCATGTGGTCTGGAGCACATTGATGAGCACGTCCTCCTGTTGACGACGCTATCAGCATGGCGTAGCGAAGTGAACGCTTTCCAACGGGCGATTTTATTGCAGAAATCAGATCATACCCGTGCTTGTACGATAAATCAATGCCAACGTACAAGGATACGGTGCGAAAGAGGAGTATTTGGTCCGAAATCGGACTAAAATTTGGCATTAACGGACAGTAAGAAAAATTGTTCTGTGTGGCTGGTGTCAGATGATATAGTTAAAAACGAAAATGTTATAGGAAAGGAGTGTGAAAGGAAATGAAAGAACTGTGTGAAAGGTCGTTGTGTTAAGCATCAAAGAAGCGGTGCTGGAGCACCAAGCTGGAAGGATTAAGATTTAGTGAAAGGCTTAATTGGAGTTTCAGGGAGTATCCCTCAAAGGTAAGAGATACACAACCGTAAACACAGAAAAGAAAACGACACTGCTGACGGGTTTGTGCAGTGCACAACCCAATTATACAGGCTAAGAAATGCATTCATCCAGAAACTCATTGCTGAACTTGTTTCAGCATCACAACAAACATCCCGGAACGTAGCAGGTATGTTAATATGCAGACAGAATTGTCCTTCCTAGACAGAGCAGATAGGAAATGCACAAGAAAGTTTCTTTCACAATTTTGCAATGTACAAATATTCATGCTCTAAATATATAGAGTACCTCTGCCGCATCAAGCTGTTCCAGCCCCAGCACTAGCACAGCAGTGGGAGTTCTCAATTCGATGCGAGTTGGAGATTTTGGATGTTGCCCAGGTTTGCAAAACAAGAACGCATCACGCAGGATTCATATGTGAATGTATTGCACATCACCTTTCACAGAAATGACAATCACTCTTACTACTTTTTTGACACACCTCGAACATAATATGCTTAAATGTTGAGACATGATTCCACAACAAAACAAAAGAGCTGTAGCACTAATCCAACTATTTACATGGCAACCACTGGGGAAGAACATTTGTAAAACGTTGTGTGATTATCCAGGTATGAAGATGAACAGTATGAGAAGGTGTTCGTGCAGCCTGGTGCCGTTCTGCTATCATCACAGGAAGCAAGCGTCGCCGAGTGAGTGTGTTCTTGGGTGCTCGTTATTCACCTGCATGGCCGGAATAATTAGCAATAACAAACAACGTTGGGCTAGTTGGTAAGCATACGACATGGTAGAAAGCGCACAAAGACACGGACTATCAGAAGACGACAACACCATCGCAACTCACAACTCAATTTTAATGTCACCAAAAGACACAATCGGGCACATCGCGACGCCACCTACGGAAGCAAACTCATCCCAAAGAGAGATAAGTGGCCTCCATGCGCTGCTATCAAGGAAGAAAATCTCCCTCTCCGATAATGTTACCGACGACTGACTGACGCACTTAACGCCCATCTTACTGATAGCATAGGCCTCTACTATTTCTCTAGTCAAGGCATGAGATGACACTGCAACAACTACAGTGTCTTGAAAAATCGGGTTGCACCCATATCTACTACAATGCAGCGCAAGATGAACCAGAGGGTACCACCCTCTGGTTCATCTTGCGCTGCATTGTAGTAGATGTGGGTGCAACCCGATTTTCTTCCTTGATAGCAGCGCATGGAGGCCACTTATCTCTGTTTGGGATGACCCTAATTGAGGCTGTTGCTTCCGTAGGGTGGCGTCGCGATGTGCCCGATTGTGTCTTTTGGTCGCATTAAAATTGAGTTGTGAGTTGCGCTGGTGTTGTCGTCTTCTACTAGTCCGTGTCTTTGTGCGCTTTCTACCACGTCGGAATAATTAGTATGCTTGAATCCATATGATGCTTGAATTCGATGCTTGACGCAGGGTGCCTTCAGCTGCACAAAAAAGGCCACAGGAAAGCTGTAGTGCAACAGGCAGGTATGTACAACAAATTGTGCTATACAGTTCCATTTAAATTGCAAGAAATTAATCCACGCCTCAGCGCTTCCAGCAAAGTTTTGCTTGTTCTTACTTCCAGGAACAAGAAATCAAAACCAAGCAACCCAATTGACGAATCTATAGAGACGTTCTTAGATGCCTGTTCTCCTAAACTGCAGAGCATAGAAGCCGACAAAGATGAAAGCTATTACGTCTGTCAGTTTTTAGCTATGCGCCTGCGCGAACTAGACAAATCACAAAGAAGAGAGGCATTCCACAAGATAGAGGAAACCATGTATGAATTGGAGCTCAGGAGTGGCAATTTTTGAGACATACTTATTACGTACTTCTGTCCTCTTTATGTGTCTCAGTGTTCTGCATAAACTAGATCTGTTACAATATCCAAGTGGATAAAGTGGATGTATCTGGTTTGTCAATAAAAATTACCTGGATTTATATGTGGTTATCTTGCCACGGCACTTTCCCCTCTGTTGAAAAGTACAGTGCAAGTCTGTCACGCACTTCTGCAGCTGTCCTGTAATTAGATTAGTTCACGTGTTACACACTCTGATTATTTTGAATTCACTGACCTTTTTGAGTGACAGCCTACTCCTCCGAGGTCGTGCAGCGATACCAGCTGGCTGCCATCCCTTCGCCATGCGCCTTCACGTACATTTCCCATCGAGTCTTCGTAGTCAGTGTATCCTGAAATTGTAACAGCACCCTTGCCCTAGGAAGAATATTTCTTTTAGCTGAAGAAATATATTCGCACCTGGTGGGTTGTACAGCATGGAGGATGCAGGCGATGTCTTTAACACAAAGTTGTGGAGGACGACGCAGGCTTTTATGATACTCTCCACATTTTCCGGCTTTGCCTTAAATGGTCGTCTCAGTATTCTCCAACGACTGGCTAAGATGCCGAAAGAATTCTCTATGAGCCGTCTCGCTCGAGACAGCCGATAGTTGAATGCCTTTTGTTCATAACCACACGCAGCTGAAATGTCAGGGGATGTTGCATTCATCACATCACGTAATCTTTATGCAAAATATGGTGGGACACAGTCTAAGAATGTGTAACCAAAACACATTTTTGTTCGTTGATCTACATACCTCTTCTTGAGTATGGCCTCATTAAAGACGTTGAGAGGGGAAAGGCCTCGTCCCCAACTATACAGTGATGAATTGGCCTAGCCGACCCAACATTCCTTGGTCCAGGGATTACAAATTAATTGTTCTGGAGCACTTGCAACAGCCGTGACCGAGAAAAGATGCCTGCATCGCTTTCACCTCCGAGGTGCCCCATGTCCACATATGTAAAGCTGCAACGAAGAGCAGAGTAGAGACACTTAGCCCATTGAAGAGAAAATTGGGTCCGTTTTTACCGGTACTGCGCATCACAGAGAGCGAGGAGCACGACACTAAATGTCCCCTTGTACACTGTAAACTTTTTCACACCTTTAAAGGTGTGCGCTATGCACATTCAACCTGGTTGCGTAACATTGCATCTCCAGGATGATATTTTACAAAATTCTGAAAGCATTACTAAAGATCAAGTGTCAGTGCAAATCTTGCTTTCATTATGTATTGGATATCGTAGGTACGAGGTATGCATATATGCATCGCTACCGATAATCGAGCACGCGCCAGTGTCTACAATACTGTTCAACAATGTTGAGATGTTGCAAGACTGAATTTTTGGAGGACAGACAACACTCGAGTAAAGAAAAATTGTGCGAAACCGTGCTCCGTTATGATGTTACCAAAATTACACCGAAAAAGGCGTACGCCATGCACGTTATTACACCTTTAAAGGTGTGAAAAGATTTAGAGTGTAGTTATAATTTCTGGAGCCCGAGTTGGCAGGGCTCTCAATCATCACGTGTTTGCCATCTATGCAGCCGATGCAGTTAGCAAAATTCCACCTTCTCTTCATATCCAATGCAATCTGAATGAAGTTGAGTACTAAACTGAAGAATGAATGAGTACTAAAATCAGCATTTCTTGCACAATTCTACATGCATGCATGGTACAATAAATTGATTCATATTACCTGTCTCCACTCTTCAGTTGTTGAGGAAAAAGCAAGGTACTCCCCTTGAAAGCAATTCCATATTGCTTCCCACGTATCACGTACGATCCTGCCAACTGTGGTTCGTCCTACAAGGAAGTTGAACGAGGTGCTTCGGAAAGTGTCTTCGTTGGCGAGGAACCTACATAAAGGACACATCTCATATGCTCTGACAGGACATAACTGTCATGCTCTGTCTTTATGTCGATATATAACCTTGAGTTTGGGGACAAAAGAGACAACCACGCACATGAAACTTAGAAGCAGCACTGGCTTTGAGTTTCGTGTGCATGGTTGTCTCTTGTTGTCCCCAAACTCAGGGTTATTTATCTGCATTGTGCCTCACACCAGCACGCTTGCCTTATCATCATGTCTGTCTTTTCTGTGTCTAAAACCAATTACACAACGTCCCAAACATCCTGATGATATGACTGAAGTTTTCACGGCACACAAACAACGAAACCCCCAAAGTCACCGAGAGTAATTTTCACGTTAGGTGCCTTGCTCCACAATACCACAATAGTCCTACACATCGTGGTTGTCATCATTGCCAAATATTTTATGCTGATTTGTAGAACTCAAACATGCCTGAGAGTCAGCGCCAATCGTTCACTTGCAGGAATCGCTCTCCTCCACCGTGCGTCCATCCGTTCGATGCTGCCTCGAACTAGCCCAGCAAAGTGTCAAATGCAGCAGGCGTCATTCGAAGGAAGCTAGTTGATGTGAAAAGAGAACGCCGTGTTTATAATCACGAGCGCTAGCAACTGAAACTTGTGGAAACCTACGTTCCCACAACCTCGGGGCGTCAGCCCGTCCGTTCCGTGCGCGAAGGAACAACCAGCACAAAAGCAGATTCAAACGAACATACCAGGTTTATTCACCTTCAAACAGTCGAGTAACCAGAGCAACGAGCACTTCTTGGGGTGATTTTACCCCGGCCAAGAATGACCTACAAGGCCAGGCTGCCTGCCTTAAATAAGAAAAAGGTCACGCCCCCGAGTTCGTAGCACGGGATGCCGGCATATCTGCCAGATAAGAAATCTGCCACAATCTTCCCCTCCCCTCCCCCCACTACAAGTCCATGAGGTCATCAAGGAGATCCTTTTCTGGGGCCGGCGGAGGTGGTGGCCCCAGAGGTGGAGGAGGACCCTGTGGTTTAGCAAGTCCGTGAGCCAACCCAGGATCGGCTAGCAACTCTGGCCTAAGCAGTCTGATAGTGGCGAGAGCAGCGTTGACATCATTCGTTGTGCGGGCGGCCTCGGTCCGGGCTTGGTGGAGGGAGCCCCGTCTATGTGTAGTTCGGTGCACCCCGGGGACCAAGCAGACTGGGCACAAAAGCCTTCTTTCTTCTGCCGTCAGTGGCTGAAGCGGGTCGATAGGGTGTCGTTCGGCAAGAGTGTGGCCCAGAAATGGAGCTGGTGTCCGTGCCAAGTCGTCAACCCTTAGTGGTCGGGGCTTGCTGTTCCAGCGCGAGCACGACGCCCAGGTAACGGGCTGTCCGTTGTGAATTATAGTCCAAGTGGCCACAGAGTGACCCTGCGGGGCAGGACCGGAACTGAGACGAGGGTCCCTACGAGAGGCGGAGCGGGAGGCGGAACGGCCAGGAGAGGCACGAGACTCCAGAGTCCTCCACTGTCGACGATGTTGCTGCATCTGCGAGAGAAGAAAGAGGGAAACGGTAAGAAGGCAGCTTCAAACCGTGGGCGCCTGAGAAGGCACCCCCCTAGAACAGACAACGGAAAACTGTGAAACAGAAATCACTAATAAAGCACTAAATCACAAGATGGAGATAGTGGCAGCTACGTGCGCCGCCTGCGGGGACGCAAGTCGTAACGACTGGACACAGGTCCGGGAACGGGATACAGGTCCAGGTCTTGGAGGAAGGGTGGTTGCAAATCGGGCTCCTCTCCGTCAGGATCTCGGAGGTGGTAAGACTTCAAGTCCGAGATGTGAACTGGCCCAGTCTCTTAGCCGGTGTCGCAGCGGCGAAGCCTGTAAGTGAGGCCGGAGGAGCACGCACTTACCTCGAACGGGACATCCCACCTATCTGCAAGTCAAGCTGCAAAGCCTCGTGACGCATCACTTAGCGGGTGAGTCCGTCGAATGACGAGGTCACCAACGCTGTAGGTGAGGTCCCGACGTCCACGGTTTTACTGGTAAGCCTGGTCCAACCTTGCGACGTCCAGGTTCTCCCGAGCCGTCTGAGCTGCAATGTCCAGTCGACTCCAGAGGTCCTCAGCAAACCTTGAATAAGGACACCGGGTAGCACCATCCCGGAGGCCCAGAGCATTCTCCACAGGAAAAGGGGCTCTCGTCCCAAGTTTAGGAACGCCGGGGCGAACCCTGTAAATCTGTTGACCGTCGTCCGTGTAGCGAACGCCAGTTCAGCCAGGCTAAGATCCCAATCACGGTGGTGCTGACTAGTAAAAGCAACCAACATCATTTTCGGGTTCTGATTAACACGTTCGGTAATGTTAGCCTGAGGGTGATACGAGGAAGTCTTCTTATGCTGAATGCCTAAGACAGCGCAAGAATCTGAGAACACCTTACTTGTAAAGTAGGTTGCGTTGTCGGTGATCAGCTGTGCGGGAAACCCGGACCGCCAAAAGGTGTCGAGTAGTCTTTCTCACACTCTCTGGGAAGTCAGCGCCCTGAGAGGAAACTGCTCAATCCATTTCGTGAAATGATCAGTAACCACGAACAAATACTGGTTACCTCTAGGACTACGGGGAAATAGTTCCATCACATCTGCCAGGGTCTATTGCTCTGAACAGGCTGTAAGCGTCCAGGGGGAAACCACCACGAGGTTTTGCTCTCTGGCATACGGGACAAGTACGAACATACTTTGTTACATCCTGCCTCATTCCTGGCCATGTCGCAACACGACACAACTTTTCATAAGTTTTCCTGCCACTGCTGTGACCTGCCAAGGCCGAGTCATGAAAGTAACGTATGAAAGACTTACGCAACTTCCGTGGCACCACGACTCTGAACGGGGATGAAGCGTCGTCCTCATCCGCCTGGGGCATGTATCTGAACAGGATGCCATCCTCGCCCAGCAGATTGAAGTCGTGCCGTCCGTCAGTCGTCCCGGTGTCCGCTAGGCCTTGCTCAGCTATCCACTGCGACACCCGCTGACAAAAGCCGTCCGCTCTCTGAGCGTCTAGGAGCTGCTCTCTGCACACGACCGTGCCCCAAGCCGAAGATACGTCTCGTGCCATTTGTGCTGCTGCCAGAAGTTGAGAAGGCGCCTCGGTGCCTTCCTCTTCTCCTCCGGGCAGTGATTTTGTTTCGTGGATTTCGAAGATGTTCGAGCCATGGACGAACGCCTGAATGAAAGGTAAGCAGACAAACGTATGATGCATGTCAGTGATCAGACGTTTAATAATGTCGCACAACTGTGTGCATGGAGGTACGCCTTGTCCCGTATTACATCACTTGCTGCCGGTTATCAGTCATGATCTGGTTGATGATTCTGCGTGGCCTTACTTGTTGCGTTTTGTTCCGCTATTTGACTCTGTCTGATGTTTAAATCAAGTCGGAATAAAATGACGCTATAGGTTCAATCGACTCGTATGGGTACGACCGTCACTTTAATCCTAATGACATTGCAGGGTATGAACTGCTTACGCTACTCAGCTAAGTTGGAATGGTAGACAAGCTGTCCTATTCCAGCCGAAACTCCATCGTCATTTATGATTGTTTTCACATACTGAAGTCCTCTGGCGAGTCAAAATATCACACCATTTCAAGAACAGACCATCTCCTATAACATATTAAAAATCTGCTGGCGTATTTATTCTTAAACGGGAAAAAACTCTAAAAAAACTAAACGGGAAGAAAAGCATCCGCTCTGTGGGGTACCATAAAATTTTTTCTTTCACTGCTTGCTGTGGATCTTACTCCGCAAACTGACCAGGCGTCAAAACGTGACGTAACAGTCTTTGGAAACCTTTTCTTAAGGTCTCGCGCGCACTTCTCCCACAACAGAAAGTAAAAAAAAAATCTTTATTTCACTTGAAGTAGACGTTATTGCTGCACATACCTGAACAGAAGATATAGGCTCAAAGTAACAGTACCCGCCAGTGTCATGGATGTCTGGATGCCCTGGATGTCATGCCTCATTGTGCTTCACGTGCAGTGATTTCTTCTCCAACCGTATGTCCTCGGCGGTGAGCCCCAACGTATGCACTCTCATCCAGTTTTCTTTCATCCAGAGGAACGGGTGTGCGGGTGTCATAATATCTACATTCAATAGGGGGATGCAAGCTAACCCTAGAGCTGCCTACCTTTTAAACCGTACTGCCACAGACGTCACATTGCCGTTTACCACGGGATGAGGCGAAAAGTGCTACGTGGACAAATTCACGCTTGTAGAGGCAAAGGTTAGCAATTGTATTTCCTGTTGTTCTATTGAGACGCGCTATAAGAGAATTAGTACAGTTTACCAACCAGTTTACCAGTTAGAGTTGATCCAACGCTCGCTTTCCGCATGCCACGAAACACCTCTCGTCAAGATGCTGCATTAATCCACCGAATGCGACTCGATGTGGCCTTTACCGCTCAGTGGCGTTGCCGCTTGAGACAAGTTGACTCTCCCACCTGCTGCCACTGTGGTGCTCTTGAGGATCTGAAGCATATTCTTCTTCATTGCCCCCACTGCCAACCTTCCCGAACCGCACTCTCCGAGTCCCTTAGTCAGTTGGACTCTCGCCCCTTATCCCTATCGAAATTGCTTGGTCCCTGGCCCAATCCAGCCCAGCAACGATCTGCGCTCAAAGCACTTTTGACATTTCTGGACACCATCGGACTTGGCTCGTTATTGTGAACGAGCTCCTTATTTTATTCCCCACCTCCCCAGCAGCAATGGGGTAGAGTATCGCCTCTGGCGATGAACCTCCCCACTCTCCATCTCAAAATAAAGATTGCTTACGGAGATTGCTCTAAATAAACAAGTGGCGAATGGTGTGTACCGTAACTACCGTAACATTCTCATAACTCATGAGTCAGGCAACCAGAAACGACGACGAAGCTGGTACGAAGAGGCGGCTATGTGTACTCGCTGTAGAACTAACAGTAGAAGGCGAACTTCCTTCAAAGTGTGGTAATGGTACAGTGCTGGACAAAAGTTTACGGAACACGCTCCCGCGCATTACCTAAGTTGCCTAGGTTACCTAAGTACATGTCTGAAAGTTCGGACAATCCCATTCGCTGCTATAGCGTGTCACTCGGAGGAAGGAATGCACTGGAACTTTATTCCAGCACTGTACCTTACCATGATCTCACTTGTCTCGCGACGTAAGCCACAATTATTATTACTGTACCTTACAGATGGGATGTGAATGCGCTGACGTTTTTTTTTTTTTTCCCCGCCTGGGAAAATACACACGTGTCGACTTTCAAAATGTTATGAAAGAGGGTGTTGTCCACAAAGGCACATTTATTTTACTTCCTAGAAGACTCCATGACAGGCAAGCCTGAGGGATGGGCAAAGACATATAAACAAAGCACAACACGATGGCTGAAAAGCCTCAAACGCTCAAAAGCTTTTAAGCCATAGTGTTGTGTTTTGTTTATGTGTTTTTAACAATTGCACAGGCTTCCCTGTCATGGAGTTTATCCACCAGCTGGCCTGCATCTACGCCATTCTGTCTGTTCCTAGAAGACCTCCAGCTAACGAATGAACTGCAGCAGAGTATTGTGACGGTTTTTGTTTTTCTGTTTGAAGGAAAAAAAAAACACCTGTAGATTTTGATACGTTATGTGGGAGAGGATCTGTCCTACAAATGGCGCGACTTCTGTCACTTCCTAGACGCCCTCAGGTATGCGGAAATACTATCTGAAAAGTGTCATCTTCAATTTTTTTTCGTGAAGCGAACCTCCATATAGTAGTTTATGAACATAAATAATATCCGGCTCCTGAAATAATTCTAAATTGCCATAAAATTATCGTAAACTTGACCAATGCGCTCCGTTCTTAAGCTCCTATACGACATCACAGGATTTATTCTCGTTCCGGTCTTCGGGAAGCTAGATGGACCCTTTCCCTCTAACACCGAACAAAGACAGCGCAGAAATGCCGTCTGTATGCGTCAGAAGGGATGAATGGCGCGGAATGGATAACACTTTTTCATGTTTGGGCCAAGTTCGAGGAGGCCCCCATTGCTCAAGAAAGCAAAGTCCCGAGGAAAAACGTTTATATCCTACACTCTTAAAAATGAACTTCACCACATAGCACGCTCCTAGACAACCACCATCCCGAATTACAACGTTCTCGCCCCTGATTTGTTGAAAACGGGAGGAGGAGCCTATTTTGTGTCGTGCATAATGGCACAAAATACGCTCCTCCTCCCGTTTTCAACAAATCTAGGGCGAGAACGTTGTCATTCGGGGTGATGGTTGGCTAGGAGCATGCTATGTGGTGAAGTTCATTTTTAAGAGTTTACATGCACACCCATAAGTACGAATTACGCATACAATTTGCAATGTAAAGGATAAATGAAATGTATATATACATTGTATATATCTTGAAAAGTTGGAGTTGGGCCGGACGGCTACGTAATTATAGTTGAAATAAATGGGAGACAGAAGACGAAAGTAGGGGAAGTAACAAAAAAGGGTTTAGTAAAACTTAGAAATTATAAAAGTTAGGGAGGATGTCAACGTTACGCGGAAGCTCCGCCTTCTTCGTCACGAAATAGATAATGGCCACATAGCTCGTGGCCACATTTAGCTATTTCGTCCCGAAGAAGGCGGAGCTTCCGCCGTAACGTAGACATCCTCCCTAACTTTTATAATTTTTAAGTTTTACTAAACTCTTTTTTGTTACTTCCTCTACTTTCGTCTTCTGTCTCCCATTTATGTCAACTACATTGTATATATATATATACATATATTATATACTTATATATATACGTACAATACAATATTCGCATGCATTTTTGTCAGCGAAATATAAGATGGTCGAGCTGCGCCTCTGGATTGTTTCGGCTGGAACGGCTCAGCTGCTCTTTCGGTTGAGTATTCGCAAACACAACGTTCGTCAAGTACGTGTGTGGTAGAGCGTACAATCTTATCGCGAGATTCAGACAGCAAAGGTGAAAGGAACGAGAGGAATTTCTGCAGGTGCGCGATATAGTTTTGCTTACTGTTCGGAGTCGAATTTGTCAGCTATTTAAGTGAAAACTACAGCTGCTCCGATGAAAGTTTAAAGCAAATATAATGTGGAATAGCCACCATGTTTTAGGACACCATCATATAGAACTTGGATTTGTCATGACATGCATCAGCGTCATCTTCTCAGTTATTCTCAGTATACTTCAGTTCTTCATACTTTTCTGCTCTTCAGCACTGCTAAAACCTGGATGGTGGCGACCTTCTACGTTCGCCCGCAAAAATTGAAAGCCCGCCCCGGATTGGCGGTCAGGCGTCACGCGACACTGAACTACGCGTAACGCATTTGTCACAGGTTGCTAATCACTATTACAATCTGTTTTGAAGAATAAAAGCCACTCTTGGAAATTGCGGTGTAAACATTTGTAACGTGTGAGAGCCGTTCTGGAATATCTGCGCGATGTGCGCCACCTGTCGGCGTTCCTCTCTCTTCGCGTCGTCTGCTCCTCTGTCATTAACGATCACGGAGTGAGTAGAGTGACCAGAAGATGGAAGTCGTGAAAGCCGCTTGGTATCATTTCTGTGTGCAAAACCTCGCATTCAGGAGATTTCTATGGATGTCCCATTTACGTTCTAGTGTTCCGGGATCAGGGGCGGATCCAGGATTTCTCTGAGGAGGGGCTGCAGCCATGGACAGCATACTATAGACACGCGATCTAGGGTCAATTAAACACTATGTGAAGGCAGAAATTGAGGAGGGGGTCAGGACCTCTGGAACCCCCTTCTAGATCCGCCCTTGTCCGGGATGCATAGCCGAGCCCCTTCGTCGATGAAGCGCACGTTGCAGCTGCACTCTAAAAACAGAACTTCACCGCATAGCACGTAGTGCGCCAATCATTGTCGCGAACGATAGGGTCATCGCTTCTGATTCGAGGAGGGGGGGGGGCGTACGCCTTTTTGTGGCAATTACCATATAGCCAATTTCCCACAAAAAGGCGTATGCCACTCTCTCTCCTTGAATCAGAAGCGATAACGCTATCATTCGTGGTAGTGGTTGGCTATGCAGTGTGCTATGCGGTGAAGCTCTGTATTTAGAGTGTGGTCACGACCTGCCAAATAACATAACTAGCCTACACTCTTAAAAATGAACTTCACCACATAGCACGCTCCTAGCCAACCATCACCCCGAATGACAACGTTCTCGCCCTCGATTTGTTGAAAACGGGAGGCGGAGCCTATTTTGTGCCATTATGCACGGCACAAAATAGGCTCCTTCTCCCTGTTTTCAACGAATCAGGGGCGAGAACGTTGTCATTCGGGGTGATGGTTGGCTAGGAGCGTGCTATGTGGTGAAGTTCATTTCTAAGCGTGTAGTTGTTCGAGATCGCAATAGATCGCCCGCGCCGTCGCCTCACGAATGCAGCATCTTGGGGTCCACAAATTTTGCTTGGCGCAGCAGTTTATTAAAATTAGAATGCCCAAAGATATACTCAATGTACAGCAGAGCTATTACGTATCTGAAGCGCCGAAACTTTCAGAAAATCACACAATTTTCATAGGGTGTATTCGCATGACGTCAAACGAAAGCGCTTGGCCGCAATCGTGGTGGCCACTTTTACAGAGCAGCTGCCGAGATTATCTAAGGTTTGCTCGAAAACGAAGCCTAGAATTCTAGAATTGTGTGTTGAAATCCAGTCGCGTCCATCCCCTTCTTTTATCCCGAAGACATATCGTCATTGTCGTTCTCACGTTTTCTTTTGCTAAAACTATGGTTGCCGCATGGAAAAATCGCGCAGTTTGTCATCTTCCAATACACTCTTAAAAATGAACTTCACCACATAGCACGCTCCTAGCCAACCATCATCCCGAATGACAACGTTCTCGCCCTTGATTTGATGAAAACGAGAGGCGGAGCCTATTTTGTGCCATTATGTACGGCACAACATAGGCTCCGCCTCTCGTTTTCAACAAATCGGGGGCGAGAACGTTATCAATCGGGATGATGGTTGGCTAGGAGCATGCCACATTACAACGTGACGTAGGTGAATACACTCAATAGGTTCGCCATTCACTTTACAGTCCTTCAAGTGACCGTGAGTGAAACAAAGAAGTTCACTCTTTCAGATGCTTTCGTTGTGGAAACTGGCGAATCTACCGAGAGCCTTAAAGAAACGCTAAACTGCAAAGATCCCGGCAAATGTAAGATTCCGCATCAACACAAAAGAAACGCCAGTCATTGCTTGTGTTCGTTCGTGACTTTTGAGCGAAGGATGCCCCCCCCCCGCCCTCCATCTCAAGAAGCCCGATAATGCGAAGGGGCATCGGATTGGTCCTCTCAAACAATGTCCTGCGAAGATTGGACAAATCGCACGCGGAGGGGAGGCCTATTAGAAGGGTCTCCTCACTGTTGGTTGGCCTTCTTAAGAAGGGGAAAAGCGTAAAATGCAAATTTCGGCATTTTTCATTCCGGCGAGGGATGTAGGTTGTTGGTCACCCGAGAGTAAACGAACATATTGCCACCCAGCAGCTAACTCACTGATTCATTTCAGGAGAGCCAAAATTCCGGGATAATTCGTCGCGGTCAGTTATGAAACCCTAGTGCCGGTTTACTCCGCGTTCATGTCAACGCCGAATCCGACGCGAAATAGTGAAGTTCTTCTTGTGCAGTTTGATGTAATGCATGGCAACAGCAGACGACTGACGTTGAGTGTATTCCGGAATTCCCTCTTTGGAAGCCGGAAAACACGTCACTCGGACAAGGCTAATCAGTGAACGCCCTTCTGCGCGGGCAAGTCCAGTCAGGGAGCAGCTGCAGGGGCGTCCGACCGACAGACGTGAAGGACGGCGTCTGCTGGACACGGAGTGCGAGACCGTATTCTCACTCAGCCCTGGGGGATATCCCTGTGCTTCGAGGAACTCTTCCATTGATTTGGCAATGCCACTCCCTCACTGTGCGTACAGGAAGCGCTGTCAAAGCTACTGTCCCTGGAAGGATCCCTCAGGGCTGACTGCGAATATACGACAGTCTGTGAAATGTTGTTTCTTGTTAGAGTCGAACATGTCCGCACAGCAAGGAGCAATGCCGCGTTCCTTGTAGCATGGTCGCGTCTTAACTCACAATGGGGACCAAAAGTCGGCGTATTTACCGAGGACTTCTTACTTAATATATCTCGGTGCGAACGCGAAGTAGACGACCTCGGAGACAATCGCCTGCGCTGTGCTGCCATTCGTGTGCCCTGCTGGCGTCATATTGGTGTTACGATCGCTGTGGCTTCCTTAGCCGCAGAGGAAGTGCGAATCTTTAAAACACGTTTATTTAATATGTAAGCTGTTTTCGGAAGACAAACCTGGCCAAGTTGACTGTAAAGGGACGAGCGAACATTACCTTATAGGTATGACACACACGTTTTCGGATGCGATTCCAAAGTGCAAAAATTGTCTATTCGCGGAATGAAAGATGCATTTTGCATATGCATATCCAGAGGAACCTCCTGTTTTGAACAGGTCAGAAAGACAGAGCCATATCATTCTGAACGACCTCAGACGATGTTATACGGTCAAGTACTTTTCTGCGCAGGTATACCAACCATTTCCCGCACAGTCTTACGATTTGCGGGTAGAAATGCAGTGTCGCTGTAGGTTGCGGGTAAACTCAGTGCAGTGCGGGTAATCCTGCTTTATGGTAAAGCAGGCTTAGTCGTGTATGGCTGTGGCTATGGTTAGGGCTATGGCTATGGCGTCTATGGCTATGGCAGGGTTCAAATCGCTGCGTGAATGCCTAGGTGTTTTTTTCTGTCTGTCAAAGATCACTGTTGGCAAAGCCCCTGTGAAGTCAGCCCAGGGCTTCTAATCTCTTTTCCCGCAGACACGTTAATTTGAAAGCAAATACCAAAACACGGGGAGGTACGATTCATAAGGACCTCAAACTTCGTGATGACGCTTCAGTTCTCACATGAATTATCCCAAAATAAGGCGAGCAATGGAGAAATGTCAATTGTGAATGACATCATGCAGCTCGTATGCGAAAGACACAAATGTCGAAGAGCCTGTAGTTGCCGAAGATGATTTATTGAAGTTCGAACGTGGTGTCGCCATACAGGGCTCCCGTCAATAGCATTGGTGCTCACCTGGAGGTTCTGAGGTCTCTCGAAGGCTCAGGACCAAAGTCGCTATGTTACAGGACCTTCCGGATGTGCACAGTGCAAGTTTAACACGTCTTGGCCTTCGACACTTGTGAAGAAACTGTTCTTTCACGTACCACAACCCGTTACCAACTGGAAGGTACGTGGACGAGAGAATGTTCAAAAAAGGGGCTCATTATTACGTAACGACGACACCAGTACAAGGCTTCATCACACTGATTTAAATAGAATGGGCGTCTTCTAGTAAAACCAATGTGACGAAGGAATGCTGTTGTTTGAGCCTTGGATTGGTGTCGTCCATACGTAATAATTGAAGATTTACACGTAAGGTAAGGCCGCCCATATTTGTGTGGCTACGAGTTGCACGTGCCACAGGGTAAGACTGCGGATCATTTCGATCACCTGGGGTTCTTTTGACGTGCGCCGGAAATCTCTGTGCTGGAAGCAATGTTTCCATCTCCCATATTGCTACCGTTGTCGGTAAGGATTGAACCCGCGATGTAGTCCCCAGCAGGCCAACACGTTACCGACTGAGCTACCCGGGACGGCTATGTTGTCCTCTCTCCCATCTTGGTTTTGTGCACAGAATCAGGCATGCGCATCATGAAGGCTATTGTACCATTGCTTTGTAACTGTGCGCTCGATTGCTAAAAAAAACTGCAACTATATTTATCCTAATTATTCGTTCCTTCAAGGTATTTATCGTACTCAGATACTAGAATTTGTACCCTGTATTTCAATAATTCGTTTACAAAATATCCAGCCCATCTACGTAAGCACATAAGCATGCTTACGTTCATCCTTGTGCACACCTTTGTCTGTTTTTATTCCATCTGCGTATACTACGTAATTAGAATATTATACCATCAGTCGTACCTGTACCAACCAGAGGTTCTGCCGTTATGCGGCTTTCCCACATGCCGCCTTCCATCCAGGTGGCGTTTAAAAAAGTGGCCCCGAAATTTATTATGTTGGTGGTCACCAGGGATACTTGTTTCAATGGGGACTCCCAACATAGAAGGGTGAAATATAGCTTTCCATAGTATCGAATAATATCGACGTGTCATAGGCCAGACAAATCAAAATTTGGTGGAGGATTCGCATAGGGTACCCCCGCGTCGCGGAATGGACTGAACATCCCTTACAGTCTCGCTCAAGAGGTCGAGGGTAAAGTCGCTATATAAGGTTCTACTTGAGGGCTTTCAAAAGCGCATCCGTACCACAAACCTCTCTCACGCCCTACAAGTGTGTCACGACTATTCTATTAGTGCAACGCTTGTAGTTTCTGGAGCCGCCCCAAAGAAAGGACAAAAGAAACAAGGAATTTAATGTGCGTGCTGCGTTCGCTGCTTCTTCGACAAAGCTGAGGGTACCGTAATTTGAAATCATCGCAAAAAAAATGTACAAAATGCAGGTATACCTCCCTATGTTCCCGACAGCTGAGCGTTCGAGTGCCGACCGAAGAAAGTGGCTTACTTCATCCTATGGGGGATACGGCCGCCAATGCATCGAGGTAGGGAAAGCACGGGCAGACGAGAAAATGGACGACACAGACATCGCTGACGCATCTGAGCTGTGTCTCTGCCGTACGTCCTCCATTTTGGCCAAGTCGAGGCTATCCCCATCATGCGGCAGTCAGCTTGGAGCCACCATAGACCAGCTGCCCTGCGTCTGCGCTATTTCATCTGAATACCAGTCTAGCAGATCCGTCACACCGCAAGAAGATTGGCAACTTATTTGTGGTACATAAGTAGCGCGAGAAAAATTTCGTACCAACTTATTCAAATGTGCCATCCTCAGGGAGGGCAGGTCGAAATCCACACCCGTTCTATTGGGAAGGGGATGGAGAGATCAGCCCCGCATTTTCGCAATAGCACAGCGGAGAGCGTGCAATCAGCGCTTTTGTTTCGGTTAAAACCAAATTCCTGAAAACCCCCATGTTCGTCTTTCATCTTTTTGCTTCTTGATGAGGAAAGCATGATTGCGCTACCTCCTCGGAAATTCCTGTGGTCTGCGCCAAAAACTCAGCTGGGACGTCAGATGCCCCCACGGGAACCGTGGCCACAGCAGCGTTTACGGCAGACTGCTAAGGTGGGAGGTAGGGTGGGCCTACCGACACGAACAAACGATGATTCCTGGACTTCCCATGTTGGTTCATAGGGTTTAGGTCCTTTTCTCACCTAGAGCTACACAGGGTGTCCCAGGAAACGTGTCATTGAATTCTAATTTTAAAAAACTACGCTACCTATACGCTACGACCTTATGCGGTCAACGGCATTTGTTCTTACCAGGTTTTTGCCACCTCCTGATGTGCATGTCATGTAACGTTAGTATAATTATGTAAATTTTTCCGAAGTGAACTCGGAAATTTGCCAAGTGTTACTTTTTTACCCTATCAATATAAAGATCGTGCCCAAATTGCTCAAATCCATGATAATTCACGGTGATATTCAGGGTGTATCCTATCGTTAAAAATAGCCAAAAATCATGCGAAAACGCGCGAGGACCTTTTGAACGCAATCGCTGTCAGTCCGACAAAAGGAGGTTGGAAACCCAGCCCACACAGTGATAGTAGAAAAAGCGACAGTTCCTGAAATTGGAAGAGGGAAGGTATGGTCCCAGCCGAAGCCGGACGTGATAAACTATGTCTGTGTTATCTGTTTCTACCATGCCGGTGTGGGCTGGGTTTCCAACCTCCTTTCGTTGGACTGACAATAGAGTTTTAGCAGACCGTTGATAACGTGGCTTGCGTCGAACCGTATCAACCGGAACGAATCAGTGGAGAAGATTCTGAGTCACGCACCACTGCGATTGGTTCCGATAGGCACGATAACTTTATCAACAACATACTGAAACTCATTAATGATGTCGCGCGCTATCCTCTGCGAGCTCCGTAGAGCAGGATTGTCGGCATTTTTTTCCGATACGATATTTCCTCAATATTCCTGTCAATTATCATTAATTTGAGTAAATTCGGCACGCCCTTCACATTGGTGGGGTAAAAAAGTGACCTTGGCAAACTTCCGAGTTCAGTTAGAAAAAATTTACATAATCAAACTTAGGTTACATGACTTATAATTAAAATTAAATTCTACATAATTAAACTTAGGTTACATCAGGAGGCAGCAAAGACCTAGTAAGAACAAATGCCGTTGACCGCATGATTCTATGTGGCGTAGTCTTTTTTATTAAAATTCAATTACACGTTTTCTGGGACACCCTGTGTATACATCGTATGCATGCCAGCAGGAATGCTAAATGATACGCAGACGACGAATGTACAGTGCTGGACAAAAGTTTACAGAACACGCTCCAGCGCATTCCTTCTTCAGTGTGACACACTAGCAGCTAATGGTACCGTACGGACTTGCAAACAGGTGAGTGGCTTACCTAGGCACATGCCCGTAAGTCCGTACGGCCCCACTCGCCGTTAGCGTCTCACCCTGAGGAACGAATGCGCTGGAGCGTGTTCTGTAAACTGTTGTCTAGCACTGTACAAAGAGCAAGAGAAGGGATTTATTTGTAAATAACCTATATGGTTGTTACAGTACAGGGGATGTCTTCATTTTAGCTCCTGACGAACGAAAAACTTCCGCTGCAACATAGACAGTCTACTTAAACTTTTAACTCAGCTGTAAATAAACAACCCCTTCTCTTGCCATTTGTAGCTTCTGCTGGTCGGTTCACGTGTAATCCAGTATAAACTGACTATTCCCACATCTTTCTGCTTTGAAACGAACACTTTCCTTTTTCTTTTTTGTTGTTTTTTCGCTTGGCGGCTTCTCATTTTTCCTCTTGTTCTATTAGGCTAGCGCGACCTTGCAATCAACAACAACTGCGTACCGGCGTAGAGCCGCAGACGCAAGTTGTGATCGTCTACATGCAATGCCGGCTTGAAGCGGGAGTCATCGCTTAAATAATACCAACTTCGCCCGCGTGGCGGCGACACCGTAGCTGAAAGTTGCGGATTCCTTTACTTCTGTTTGCATCAGCAGGGAGACTCAAAATTTTTGAACAGACAAAACTACAAGGCAAAGAAAATGACCAAGGAAGGTACAAAAAAAAAGGAAATGAAGCAACAAGCAGCTGACAACACAAATTATCAGACAACTGCTTCAAGGCCGTGTAGATTACGACAGAAAGGGCACAGACTGGATGGGCAGGCGTACCTTATTTTGCACCTTGTCCTCGTTTCCTTGCCTTGTCGGTTCAATAAATCATTTGTCTAGTTTCAGCTGTTCGTGTCCTGTTGTGAGCTTCAGCACGTCATCCACAAGGACATGATACACCAGCTTGCCTGCGCGTATGCAGTTTTATCCTTTAAACCGACAACTCAGAACCTTAGTTACTTAAACAGACGTCTAGGTTACAAGTGCAATACCCAAGAGACGTGCCTACTGACATGAGCATCCTGATGCTCAGTCAGTAGCGCATTGGTAAATCCCTGAGGACTTCCTGGTACGTCGTATTAATGGCGCCAGTTTTCGTGCACGTCCTGTTAAGGGTATGTTACTACGCTACTTCGCTCGCACCAGTGGACCGATAGCGCAATAGGCATAACTACTAAGAATCTCGGGAAACTATGAAACACCCTGAAGAAGCAGTCATGGGCCACAAACAGTTTCCTCTTTATGACAATGCCTCAAGCGATTCAACCATCGTGGTAATGTTCAGTCACTTCTTCCTCATTTGTTTCCGTCTGTTCGTCCGCTGTGCCTTGCTCGTCGACGTTCCTTCTACAATCCATCTCTCCAGTTGCCCCCCTGACGATTGTTTCCGCTTCTTTCCTCGCCGTCGATCTCGTGATGACCGTCTTGCCCTGAATGGTCCGCTTGGTGACGGCCTTCAGGCGACGTGCACAGGCGAGTGTCTTGTCCTGGGTCGGTTTTGTACTGGGATCGCTCGGTGGCGCGCTGGACTGTTCCTGAAAGGACTCTGTGCACTTTTGTGTCTCGGCTACCCGACGTTTTGCCGATCCTTCTACCCGTCGTGAGAAATTGGTGTCGTTGTCGAGAGATTCTTCGTCGTGCCGCCGTTCCACTCCAATGATGACCTCATTTGTTTCGTCACGGTCGAAGTTGTGGTATCCTGGTGAGCGAATGGTCGAAGGACACCTGTGTGGTAATTGAGGATACATAAGTTTTCCTGTTTTCGTCGTAACCCATGGAATACAATAAAAAAAAGGGCAATGACCCAAGCACATAGCCTGGAATCTATAATTAAATTTCTTTTCGCGGGATCAAAGATGTTGTTACTAACACAAAAGGCTTATCCATTGCGTCATTTATGAGCTCAAGGAAACCGAATTTACGCTTTTCCCCTCATTCTCGAGGAGGAAGACTACCATTGGTCTCCTAGAACCCAAACCTCACGAGAAATTGTTTGAGGAGACCAATCGGAGGCCTCTCCACATTGTCGCGCTTCGTGGCGAGGAGAGGACGAGGGGAAGTATACAAAGGCTGGCTATCATAATGGGATATCCTTGGTACTAAAAATCACACCAACGCGTGGACGAGCACGTCCATCAGATGCCCCAAACTTATCGCGAACCATTGTCAAATGACAGAAGCCTCGATATTGTGTCCTACAATTGAACCTCTGTATGCAATAAGGGGATAAGCCGAAAAATCCCAAACGAGGAAAGGGGCCTGATCTGTTTGCCCGTCCCATTGACATACATGCATTTCTCGTTTCTTACCCTCCTCTAGCGGGCCAATAAATTGCAATACGGCCCCAAATTTTCTTTGGCAGGTACATACTGGTGTGTAGATGTCATTGTAGCAAAAAGAAGATAAGTTGACTTATCCCCTGATTGCATACAGAGGCTCAATTATCCAGTGCGATTTTCCAGTGTTTATTTAACGCATAACAAACAAGACAAATTTCGAAGAGCAAATAAAAGCTTTCAAAATCGGCGAATAAAACGATCTAGGCGACTTTGATTCGTGTGCCGTTTAAATCGCAACGTGAAAACTAAAATCACGACAAAGAAAACGCTTGATGGATGAGCGCCAGGATTGCCCGCTAAAATGATGGTTGTCCAAGACCACACTCTTAAAACAGAACTTCACCGCATAGCACGCTCCCGGCCGACCATCATCTCGAATGACATCGCTCTCTCCCCTAATTTGCTGAAAACGGAAGGCGTACGCCATTTTTGTGACAATATATGTATTGCATAAGTGTCACAAAAAAGGCGTACGCCCCCCGTTTCCATCAAATCAGGGCAGATAACGATATCATTCGAGATGATGGTTGGCAAGGAGCGCGCTATGCGGTGAAGTTCATTTTTAAGAGTGCAGGCTCCACCACAACATCGCAATTTCGGCAACCAATTAAAAATTTTTAGAGGGACATATCACGCGCGTTTTATGTTGCGGTGTATTTGCGAGCAAGATCTTACATGACAGAGTACGTACGCTGCTTGTTTGTTGCTTTACGGTAACTTTAAAGAGGTTCGGACACTCCACACCGCACGAATATGCATGACATTCTCAGGTAAACATAAACAAGGCGCCATCACAACTTCTGGTGCCAACTTCTGGTGGAAGATTTCCGGTCCTTCCGCGACTAAAGACGCTCGGAACCAGCCACCATGCAGAATGATATCTTTCACTTCCCTGATTTGTTGAAAATGGGAGACGTACGCCTCTTTGTGGCAATTTGAATTGCCGTAAAAAGGCGGATACGGCCCCCTGTTTCCTCAAATCAGAAGCCATAACTGTATCAACCAGCCTAGTGGTTGGCGCAGAGCGTGTTTGCTGCGAAACCGGATGTCGTTTCGGCAACGAACCGGAAGTGGTGCAGAAAGGCATGTATACAGGGGGCAACCACCCAACTCATACCAAGACAACTCATGCCAGAACAACTCATACCAGGACAACTCATACCAGGACAGCTCATACCGAGACAACTCATACCACCAACTACATATGCCAACTTTTTCTCTTTTTTGCGGGAAGAGGGCTTGCTTTTGGGATAAGCTATTCAAACTCAAAACTCACGCCACGCCCGGAAATGCCATCAGGAAAAAAAAGAGAGAGAGAGAGAGAGAGACAGACTTCGCTGATTCTGCAGGAAATACTCAGATGACATTTACCGAAGCACACTGAACTGCACTACAGTGGTTATTGAAGATCGGGAATTTTGAAATGAAATCAAATCAAAATTGTCCCACATTTTCGTCGTATGGAATACGTCTGAGTTTGTGTATGTGTGTGTTTACTGAGTACATCTGGCTGGTCACAAGGCAACCAAGGCACAAGACAAGGCAACCAGCTAGCCGGTGATGTTAATGAATTTTCTTATGATAGGAGGCTTATCCCTCGATGACCTTAATTGTGGCTAGGCCGAGAAGCCGTTCGTGAAGAATCGGACCAATTTACTCGACGTGGAAGCTGTTGCTTAGTTCTTCCCACCGTTCTACTAAAGTTCTACCAGTGTGCATGACCATCATGAACAACGGGTTGCTAGTCCTTGACTGGCGCCTGACGCCCCAACGCATCGCGAAAACAACGCCTGGAGAAACGTGTCGGTGAACACCTTGCGATAGCATTGTAAAGGGCTGCAAAACGGATTGAGCCCAATGACCACGTATTAGTGTTTTAGTGTCCCGTGCGACAATGAAAATGTGGGAGATTCTCGATTTGGCTTCTTTAGAGATAAAGTCCCCATTTCTTATTCCAATTGCAGAGTGCTTTAACTATTTTTCAGTGTCCGTCGGCAACTGTCATCTGTAGGACTGCTATATTTCCTTCAGTATAACTGCACATTATACGACATTTTTTCCTGATATGGCCTTTGAGTTGGGTGAGGTATGAGTTGTCCAGGTATGAGTTGTCCTGGTATGAGCTGGGGTAGAGCCGACGACGAAGACTAGAACTTCAAGAACAACGGCAGAACCATACTTTGTGCACTTGCACACTGCCTAGCTTACGCACGACGAGCGACCGACATCGCATCCCGAACAGACGAAAGAGAATAGCAAAGGGAGACGATAAGACGTGCTCAAGACGGCATTACATGTTGCCGCCGCGTGGCGCCACCGGACCGTAACATTGCGAGTCGTCAGCGCTATTTGACATTGCTGTACTGATGCTACCTTGTTGATCTTACTACACCTCACAGAACACACAGTTGTGGCATGCAATAAAGTAACAAGTAGGAGTAAAGTAAAAAGTGGTGGTCATGCACAACATGACAGTGTAGACAGATGATAAAGGGGACAGAATAGTAGGAGGAAAGCTACTTCTATGAGGACAATCGCTGTTCACCCTAGATAGTTGCCTACCACGCGGGACCGTAATCTGAACACAATGGCGAAAATGTTTGCAGGATGGTCACACGTACGTACTTACACAAGAGCGGAATAAGTTCAGATTTCCGTCTGTCTTTCGTCACTAAACCAAGGGGATGAAACTCGCGAGTTGACTTGCGGACTAAAGTGAGGCGCTGCGAGCTTTTCGCGTCATCAAACGTCATGAAACGTCACAATTTTTACGTCGAGTCGCGAGTTCTCAACCGTCACGAGTCCATTGGCTCCTGAGGCCGCTCCCCCGGTATGCGAGCGCTCATTGGTTGGTTTGAAATTATGAACTTTCCTTGGCGCGCTCAAGCCGGCGACACCGTGTCGGCGGTGCCGGAGCTACTCGCCGCAAAGTTTCGAAATGTGTTGGGTGCAGCAGGGACGCAAGCAAAGCATTTATGCCGGTACCGCGTTGAATGGTTTTTAGTGTCCTTCCCTAACATGTTGTCGATACCGACTCTGAAAAACTCGGTGCCTCATGGATACTTCTGCAAGTCAATTGAGTGGTAGAAAAGTGGAAGGCAGGTCCGCTTCGCTTGCTTGGTGCGACAACGATTCAAGAAGGACGAATACTGTGTTTTTCCGCTACTCACTCCATGACAGGTAAGTCAGTTGCTATTCAATTTTGCCGCTTAGCATAACATAGCGCCGTACCTGTGGCATATACGCAGCATTTTGACAGGTAGAATTATTGGTTTTCACGTTTCTGAACCCTATCTTTCGTGTTCAGGTATAAGCACGCAACTCATATCTGCTTCAGAATAGCATCTGCATGGATACAGTAGAATGGATAAGACACTCCACTGGATGGATGCAGTGGTTGGATCATAATCTTTCGGCATAGCAGCTTCACAATTTCCTTTGTGACGGGTCAACCAGGCGCCTATACACAAGCAGCAAAGGGATATGGACACGTTCTCTGTCATGCTGGATCTGTGAATGTGCGTGTCTGTGCAGCCAACATAGTGTTGTTCTACTGTGAAATCTTCCACGTGAGACATCAGCTATCAGTGAATGCAAAGTTGCTTCGGCATATCATTCGAACTTCAGAAACAATGTTCATATCATGTTCGTGTTTTGCACAGCTACAGCAGACTTCATATTTGTGCTTTGGAAATACCTATCTCGAAAAATAAAGCACCTTGTGTAACAGAAACAGCCAACGCTTCCGCATTTTGTTATTTATTTCACTCGACGCGAACGGAGATCCACAACCACCCAGAACTGCCCAGAACCGCCAAAGCGGGGGAGAGGGAGAGAACAGATGGGAAAGGGAAAGCCTCGCCAGCGTCACAGGTCACCAAGGGAGACAAAAAAAGCAAAGCAAAAACTACTCAACCGACGTCCAACGATTGGCCGAACGCTTGAGGTCACGTGAGTTTTTCCCAACAATAGAATTATACTACACGTTCATTGCCCTGACTAAACCACGATCGTCCCCAAGGAAAAGTGCGACCTCTAATACAGAAATCAGCGCTGTTTTAGGCACTCTGTGCATCGAAGGATCCGTTGTTTACCTTTATGAAGGGCGTATATGGTTTCTCCGGCCAATCAGTAGCGTCCTAGAAACGTCACCGTGACGTCTTGCGCATTGACCTCGTGCACTTCCGGAACATATATTGTTAAATTCGTGATTTACGTACTCTTCCTTCGCAAAAGTCTTTGAATGTATATATTCCCGATGAGGCATACTCAAAGGTTGTGACATATCAGTAATTAGCGCAGCCGTTAATTTTCATAATGATCTTTATTATTGGTGATAATAGGTTGACAGCGTAATTGCAAAGTTGTAGAACACCCCGCAAGAATAGATCACAGCGCTTTTGTCGTGCTCCAGTAAAAAATATTCAAAAATGCAAAATGTTCGAGCACTGCGCGGGTTTTGCGGCCACTTTCCCCTCTCCCCTTCTCGGTGTCAACTTTTCTTTGCACAACTGATATCACGCTGTTCCTGAAATCATGGAACAGCCCGCTTTGTCCCCAGGAGTGGTTGTAAGGGGAAATAGTCATGCCGTTTCTCAATTTACGTTATCGCGAAAACGGTGCCTTTCATTTTGTTCTCTCGATTATCTGGTTTGACCTGCTCAGCACCTCACCCCGCGATTTCATCTGGTACAAAATCACGCAATAGAACTACCAATCCGTAACTTCCAAAAACCACGCAAATAAAAAACAAAATCGCTGATTCCGCTGCTGGATAAGTGCGTACGTTTCACCAGGTTTGACAAAACAAAAAATAATGGTATGGACCAGGACGCTAAGAATCGGGGGTGCGCCATGCTTTCATGAACAGCCTTATTCAGTTGAGAAAGGATGACAGCGAGAGAGCGATAGGGAAAAGGGCCCGCAGAACTCGCGCAACGGTCGAAAATAGTGCAATTTCGCATATTTTTTAATAGCGCACAGAAAAGCGCTGCGGTTTCGATTCTAGCCGACTGGACTCCTCAGGGTTGTGCTCTACAACTCTGCAAATTGCGCGGTCAACCTAGATTCACTTATTATGAAGATTAATTATGACAGGTGATTAACGGCTGCACTAATTACTGATACACAACCACCTATGAGTAAGCCCCATTGGGAATGGATATATTCAGCGACTTTTCGGAAAGAAAAACAAATCGCGAATTTAATAAAATTCTGGTAAGTCTTACGTAACGCTCTCTGCATACAGGGTGTTTGCTCTAACGTGTCCAGAAATTATATTTGAAGCGAGCGATAAAAGAAAAGCAAGTGTTACTTTTCCGCTACATGAATAGGAAACAGGTACTGCTTCACTAGTAGCACCTGTTTCTTAGTCAAATAGCTGAAAAGAGCGCTCGCTTCTCTTTTATCGCTCGCTTTAAATAAGATTTCTGGACACGTTAGAGCAAACACCCTGTATAAAGCCGACTGTTTGCAGGGATATCTCCAGGATTTACATCTCGTGTGTAGGTGCGCCACATGCAATGCCCCTAGCGGGAGAGGTGCGCATTTCTTTGGGGAATCGTAATAGACGATTATGTGTCTCACTGCCATGCTGACCGTAGCGAACGTTGACATTCCGCGCGGTAAAATTTTAGACACACACGCATAAAGTATTTAATTTGTTTTATAAATGTTATTCACTTCAAAGGCGTATACAACAAATAAAAGTTAAATACGGTGATGTAGAAAAATGACGTCCTAAATCATCAAGTGAACGTTCCCTTGGCCTAAACTTACAAGCTCATAAGGCCTACCAGCATGGCATACCCCTGCGAAGACGCCGTCCGTGGCTGTCTCTCCCTCGCGGCCAACTTCAGAATGCCTCTGGCAGCAACAATATTTGAAGTGTTCGAAGGGAACAAAATGCACTTATGTGCCCCTATTTATCAATACTGTTATTGTGTGCACCTTACACGTACAAGGCTGTCAGAACAGGCACGGAGATGTAAAACAACGCGGATCGCGATATACGAATGAAATCAATTGAATGTGAACAGTCATGTACCTTTAGTAGCTTTTTTTTTTTTGCGTAATCCAATTGATTAGATAAGATTGGTTTGCTAAACGGGCTGCTGGTTCGTCCATCAGACGCAAGGCCCAAAATCGCACAAGGCGTAAAGGAAAGTGACTGCTACTTCATGTTCTGATCCGCGTCAATATATCATCACGTATGCATGTCGTACCCGTGTTTATATCCGCACATGTGCTGCATCTGCGTACGATACTGTCATGCAACAATTTGTTTCGTATTCGAAAGCGGACGAACGCGGAGTCGCTTCCTCATTGGTTTCCTCAAACGATGTGCCCGATAATTGCGGAAGATGGTTTGAAGGGATCACTGAGAGGGCGCTGCGCACCGTTACCCTTCCTGAGAAAAGGGGAACTGCGAAAGCGTAACCTACGGCTGCGTTACGTTCTAAATTACGAAAGAATTAACCGATGACTCCCGTTCCTTTTGTGTCGGTGTCAAGGTAACGGAATTTTTCAATCCGCGAAGAGATATTTTCGTACTTGTCTGCCCCTTTGAAAGCTATACGACGCTCCGCTCGATGAAGTTTCCCGCGTGGCATCAACACGTTGTCCATAGTCCAGTAAAAGCCACATCTGCAATCTGTCGGCGATTGAGCACACTCACACTTTAATGGGCCTTGTTTACTAGCGTAACGCAACATCATAGCGTTGACAGGTATCTCTATTATTACTGTTATTAAAAAGGGCTCTGGAGGGATTGGTGTCTATGGGTCTCAAATGTTACTGCGATCAGGTATATTCTGTACGCAATGCTCATTAGTTCGTATACCCACGTATTGCAAAGCAGGCAGATGTACAATTGCGCGCTATTTTTCGCTGAGCGCCGACTGTGAGGTATCTAGAACGAGGAGTACCACGTCAAAATGACGAAACATCCCTCTGCCAAAGAAGATGACGTATGGATTTGTAACAAGAATTGTACCGTTTGAAATCGTATTTTTGTCAGAAAGAACGTTGTAGAACATACAGTACAAGAGTCACAATCACACGGCAGCGCTATTATAACAGTCCCAACACTGCTCTGGTGTACACGCATCTGCGATCTAATCTGTACTGCTCCGCTCTGCACTTTTAAAAATGAACTTTACCACATAGCACGCTCCTAGCCAACCATCATTCCGGGTGATATCGTTCCCTTCCTTGATTTATTGAAAACGGGAGGCGTACGCCTTTTTGTGACACTTATGCAGAAATGTTAATTGTCACAAAAAGGGCGTACGTCCCCCGTTTTCCACAAATCATGTGAGAGAACGATGTCACTCGAGATGATGGTTGGCTTGGAGCGTGCTATGTGGTGAAGTTCATTTTTAAGAGTGTGGCTGCCGCTACTGCAGAATATGCGCTCCTAAAAATGAACTTCACCGCATAGCCAATCGAATGACATCGTCACCTCCGATGATTTGCTGAGAAGGGGAGTTGTTCGCCTTTTTGCGACACTTATACACTGCATAAATGCCACACCAACAACTTTATTTGACGATGATGACTTTCATCACCAGCTCTGCCCCACTACTGGCGGTGAATCGGAATAATATGAGAGTCATCACAGTAAGGACCGAAGTACATTAGAAGTACTTTTAAGGCAGATCGTTGGTGAGCTGGATGTACCTACGGGCTTAGGGAAAAGGCTCCCATTTTCGACAAATCAGAGGACAGAACGACTTGGTTCGGGTTGACGGTTGGCTAGGAATGTGTTATGCGGTTAAGTTCATTTTAGGAATGTACGTTCGGGCGAGGTGTATCTCTACGCGTCGCGGCCATGTCGGAACTTCCCTCGTACGATGTCACCTCGACAAAGAAATGCGTGAAGGGGACGATTCCGTTCTATATTTTCTTCGACAATCGGGTACGCTGGAAGTGAGGTACCTTTCACCTTTCAAGGAGGGGAACCCGAGGCAGGGATGAAGAGACCATACAAGAAATTCTCAAACACAGCAAAAACTTTAATGCATCTGTGCCATATCCAAATACTTCCGGAGAGGAGGAACAGGAAGTAACTCTCCGGAGGTTTTTGGATATATAGGGCACAGATGCATTAAAGTTTTTGCTGTGTTTGAGAATTTCTAGTGTCGTCGTCTTCATCCCCTGTCTCGGGTTCCCCTCCTTGATCATGCACCAGCTTGTCAGCGCTTTGTCTCTTCTATCGAGGTACCTTTGACGTTTTTCTCTGCTTCAGAGGAAGGAAAGGTGAACCTCCAAATTAGCAGCTTTATTCAAGTTTTAGTTACAAAGGACGAACCCCTTGCGTCACAGTCTTTCATACCGCGAACATAAATTTTTGCAGTCTACTGGACTTTTAGCGCCTAACAGCGCTTTTACGAGTCGGATATAACTGAAGTATCTCGAAGAATATCCCAGACGGAAGCAAGTGAGTTTGATGGCTTTCATGCCCATGTCAACATCACACAAGAATCATAATTCTGTGCATCTCCCCCGTATACTGAAAATACGCAACCACTAGAACTGGCATTCTTTCGTGGGACGGCAAACTCAAAGAATGGATATACTAAAGCACCGTGACTCGTGCAACGTTGTAGCGAATGAGGCAATTAAACATAATTGGACAAGACCCACCACAAGCCTCACAACGTATATTTCAATTGAATGATGGCAGATGAAGAAAATGCACCAGAGGGGGGATTGGAGCCCACACTCTGATTTCCTCTCAGAGATGAAACCAATTACGCCATGCTGGCTACACTATCTTCAACGTACCAAGCCACACTGGAAACACGGCACACCATGAGAACAAACGTGAAGATTGCGAGCTGATTTTTTTTCTTGTTTCTTTTTATTTTTTCATTTTTTTCCTCGTTCGTCTCGTGATTGTTGCTTTGCAATGTGTCGATACAGTCAACATCAGTTGCGAGCTAGCAGTCCCTCCCTCTGTTCGAATTCTTGCCCTTGTCTCTCGCTGCTTATAGCGAATTCCACTGGTCGTTCTGGTGCACCGTAGAGCAGTGTAACACCCTCGCCACAATGAGGGGCGCTCTCCGCCAGTGCAACTACACTAATCCGCCCAGCGGAACATCCGAGAGGGTTTCAGTGCAGCGGCGCTGCCCCAAACAATCTTCAACGCCACCTATGTTGGCAGCTGTGCCGTTGACCAGGCAGGCAACATTGGTCAACCGCGAAAACCGAAACCGAGAACAGCATGGACGGTGTGTATCAACTGTGCTTGGATAATGACGAAGCGCAGCGTTTGCTTTTTTCAATGTGCAGCACAAATGGTAATTTGAAATAGCTGCATTCTCTACTTTTCGATATCTGTAGCGTTATGTAGCGTATGTTATGTAGCGATATCTGTATAGCGTTATGTAGCTAGTTTTGCGTCCTGTCTCATTCGAGCACTAGGAACACGATGATACGTCATACATAGAGTTCGTTGTATATGTTGTTCAAATACGCCGATCCTCCTTCGCTACTACTACAGCTATCTCTGCTGCTGTCACTGCTTTCGGAATCCTCAACGAGACCGAAAACCACTTCCATTTCGTCCGCCATGTTCATTCGAAAGAGGAGGAGGGACCGTCCGGAAGCGGGCGCACTCCCGTGTTCCGGTCTCCACCGCCGATTTTCTCCGTGCAGGCAGAGTTGCACTGGTGTTGCACTCGCCCGGTGTAGTCGCCCCGTAACGACCAGCGGAATGCGATGCGCTTTGCATTGAAACGACCAGTGGAACACGCGCGCGCTGGCCAGTGCAGGTTTTTCTGCACTAGAACGACCAGTGGAATTCGCTATTAGTTGATATGCACACCCACTCACCTTCAACACACTACTTGTCCTTTTTTTTTCATAGTCCCATTTCATAGTCCCGTTAGACAGCTGAGGCGAGCCAATCAAAATGAGCAATATTTACGGCAATTTTGGGGCTCCCAGGGGCTTCGCCTGACCTGCCCTGAGGGCCATGGGGAAACTTGACTCGATCTAAACCGTCCCAATCCCAGCGCACCTCCCTCCCTCCCCGGAAGAGTCACGATGCTACAGTATAGCCCAAGGAAGTGATATCTGAGAGTACTTCACCTGCTCGGTGCTGCTTTGCAGTCCGGAAACACAGAGTCATGCCGTCCAAGCAACACTGTGGATAAGGACGTCTTGCTTTCCAATGGAACGGATGCATTGTCGATGGCTACCTTCAGTGTGGGGTCTTCCACGGGCATTACGTTTGCTATATCGTCGACCTTCGAGCTCTCGCCTTTCCTCATCGTCGCCATTCTTCGCGGTCCCCAGAATTTTGCGATACCTAATAACACATGCCTTCAGCAGTGCACAGCCACCGGTGCCCCAGTGCTCTGCACGGGCTTGATGCGATATCATCGTCGTCTTTATTTTCATACAGCTGTCGGTGATCTGCGTTACAAAAGTCGTTCAACTGGAGGACTGCATCATTGATGTATAGTCAGAGATCCGCGCAGCTCTAGCTCTGGAAACCGGTACTTTACCGGCGTCTCTATTTCTTTACAAAGTACAGCTGGTATTCCCGCGCTAACCAAAAGCGCGGTCTTCCTATTTCACGACATCGTGCTTTCTTATTGAGCTCAGAGACACACTACAAGATATCTCGATAAAAATCGGCAGGCGATCATTTAGAATTCGACCCTTACATGGGATCGAGGTTGTCGAATGTGCAACAACTCAGGGAAAAGAGGCGCTGACGCCAGGAATCGAACCTGGGTCTTCTGATTTCCGGTCAGATATGCTACCATCGAGGTTGTCTCAGGCGACTGCGCGCCAGGCGTTCTCCAAGCACTGGTCAGGTGAAGACATTCGGAAATGCTAAAAGCCACATCTAATGACTGAAACAGCATCAAAAGGACAACGTAGCGGACACTAACAAGCTGCACTGCCGTTTTTGAGAGCCTGTCTGTGTAATCTCTGGTCATGCATTGCCTGTAGCTAGTACTTCGATAACAATCGGTTTATGGTTACAGCTTCAACCTGCGGCTACCGGTCGCTCAGAATCATACTCGACTACCTACCTATGCAATCTAACTGTCCATGTATTACTGTGAATTAACATGGATCAGACCCATTATACTCCGGAGATTCGTTCGTTATACGACGTCGTTGAATTCGCGATCGCCGCGGGTAGCGGATAAAATGCGGGTGTACCCACAATGCGGCCGTGGGTAATGTGTGTATACTCGCATTACCCGCACTCCATGACCAACTAAGTGATCCCTCTCTGTCACACGTGAGCTCAGCAGTGCTCTATGTCGTTGGCCGTATAAATCCATGTGCCAGACCGCAGCAAGCAAGTGCTCTGGCGGGTGAGTTCGATTATTGATGCAGACATACATGGCTTTCTGTTGAATTGCAGTTTTATTGGCATACGATTGAAGCCGTCCGAGACACGTAGCCAACTCTCAGAATTTCCATTGTTTTAAAATAGAAACAGCGGTATAGTGGACGAGAAACGTGATTTCGAGGAACGAAGCTACGGTGGCGTCGAATGAAAACATTCTTCACATCAAAAGGTTCACTTGTGTGTACGATATCTATCAAGTCTCCATGATGTTATGTTACAAGAGCAATTCGGACATCACATAAAACGGACACGTGCTGCTGAAGGCATGGTGGCGAGGGGGGAAATCGAACGCCCTGCGCAGGAAGAATGAGCTGTACTTTACATACCTACGGTACTTACAAAACAATAATTCATTAGTTATAGTTCCAGGAAATTGTAATTCAGTCGGATATTCAATCCCCAACACCGATGTCAATAACGAACAGAAGGAACGCATCCACTGATTTGGGGTAAGGCTGGTGAATCGTGCCCGCATCGTCATCTTCATCACCCAGAGGGTGAACAAAAAAACGGGGGTTCGAGCTGGGGGCCGAGCGCGTGTATACCGCTCACTTCCCCGTGCGGGTCCCAATGCGGGAATGCGGGTATACAGACAGCACTGCGGGTGCTGGTCGCCCAGATTAAATTCTTGCGGGTGCGGGTCACACACGCGTGGGTACTGTGCGGGTGCGGGTCCAAGTTTGCTTACCCGCACTCGCCTCTAGTTCTGCTTCCACCGTCCTTCACGAGGACCTGCATGTGTCAATGAGTGTGCGGACGATAAGGACCAAGATGAGGAAACTTGTGTCAGGCGCTCGTGAGGTCATTACCATATCAACTTTTCGCTCACCAATCTCCCGAGTGCTTGAACTCTTCACACCTACACAGAGACACAGATGGGAGAGTGTCATCCTATTTGGGAAGGAGCGACAAGCGAGGTGTGTCGGGTTAAGTAGGTGATGATGTTATGAGGAGACGCTGCTCAAATGAACAAACCCTAATGAGTGCTCTATGGGGAGAAAAACACGTTGTACGTTAAAGGGACTCGTAAATCCATAGAGAACATTTATGTTCTTCTGAATGTTTGTAACTTGAATACATTGTAAATTCAGAATCAGTATATCAGAAGGGTAAGCAGCAGAAGTTACTTGAAGGCTTCATGCTGAAACGTGTGTGCGCAATACACTTGGGCTGTGGTGGGAGACATCGTTGGTTTAATCATACAGGCAGGACAATTGCGGTCACATAGAACATGGAGCAGTGGCAGCATCCTGAAAACGACACATTTTCTCGTTATACACTCTTAAAAATGAACTTCACCGCATAGCACGCTCCTAGCCAACCATTATCTCGAATGATATCGTTATCTGCCCTGATTTGTTGAAAACGGGAGGCGTACGCCTTTTCTGTGACACTTATGCTGTTCATAATTGTCACAGAAAAGGCGTACGCCTCCCGTTTTCAACGAATCAGGGCAAATAACGATATCATTCGAGATAATGGTTGGCTAGGTGCGTGCTATGTGGTGAAGCTCATTTTTAAGAGTCTATATGAGTAGTCAAAAACAGACCGCTATACCTTCCCACATGTCTGGTTTTGTCGTTTGTAGGAATCGCTAATAGGGGCACAGCACTGGTTGGTCACATGTAAGCCACCACGCGAGAGGTGCCGATATCCCGATTACGCGATCAAAACCAAAAAGTCTAGAACCATGCACACTTCCCCATGCAAATACATAAGCCCACCGCGAGATACCATACAATGCCCATGAATCCACGTACAGAGTGATGTGAAATTATGTGTATGAATGAAAAAAGATGCCAACATACCTGTAACGCGGTGTCTCATAACTTTACTTCGATTTTCTGGCAGCTACCATGGTGTGCAATGCACCAGTTGCGTTTCGCTATTCCCATTGCTGCTCATTTCGCAAGCCGTCATGCAATTCCACGTGACCTCCAATTGATCAGTGAAAATTACACACGTCATGGACATTTATGTTCATCTCAGCACTAATCACGTTTTGAATGCTATAGAAGGAGAGATAATCTTCCTTTTATGTTTTGATATCTTGCTGCTTTGCTACTTTGGCTTCGGATGGTGTCTAGCAACGTTGGGTATCTCGTCTTTATGTGAACGAGCAGTTGCGGTTTACGGAGTGTTTTTCTATCGATTTTTGGTGCTATAACGTGCGAATTAGCGGACTTTAGCGTGCTCATTATTTTCCGTCGTTGTATTTCGAGCAGCGCGTGTTGTTCTGGTGAAAATTTAGTTGAATGAATCGTCACAGTCCCAACGTATATGGCGGTGTTGACCAAGGCCAAGTCAACCAAGCATTCTGGTGAGCTATGCTTTCGTAGACTGTCTCGCTTAGCATTTTGCTATCCACACATAGTTACATTTTCATACGAGTAATTTCACTGAATCAAAACAGCCGAAATGCCTGTAATAGATGTAGCTCGGTATGTGTTAGTAGGTTTGTGCCGTTTGTAGTTCGTTGCGCGTTTATATAGAAACAACAAATTTATTCGAAATTAAGACGTCACCGTTACCGACGAGATACCGATAATGCCGCACCGTACAGCAGCATTTATTATTGTGAGCCATATTTTATTTCTTAATATTTGTCATATTTGTTCAAAAATAAAAGTACAAGTCGGCGTACTTGAATTGACGTCCTTGAATTGCTTACGGCGAACATCTGCAAATGCTGTGCTTACGTGCCTTCGCGCATCATACTAGGCGCAAAAGCATATCTGATTAGAAAAATATTTCAAGAGGAAGTCATTTAAATACATTGTCATTTATAGCTATTTCTCCGTTCCAGTCATGTTATGCGGCTACACGAAAGATTCCGAAAAAAAAAAAAAACATGGCTAATTTGATGTTGCTGCCTAAGGAGTCCTGGCCGAAGAGGTGAGCTGTTAAGATTGCAAACGTTATCACGCGGTTCTGTTGGGAAGTGAGAAATTGTGTAGCAGTGCACGAATCTTACTTCGTGCAATACTTTCATAACAAAGGAATGAGAAAACGAAAGTCGTGCGTCCATCATTTCATGAATTGTAACGTATCACTATTTCATATTCACATGTTTCCACTAACTGAATGAACTAATGCAACTAAATTCATCTCATGGGCATGCTCTGTGTTTACCTGGAAGTCACATTTTTAAGGCTTGTCAGTTTTTTCTCTACATGAAGATTTATGTTAGCCTTGTATGAAATAGCAGACACGTATCAACACGTATGCAGCTTGTGCACATTAAAACCATCCATGTGGAGTCAAATGCCTGGTTTTTCTTTAAATGTTGTAGCCTATTCACGGTTGCTCTTTGCTTCTTGCAGGTCTGTTCATTCCAGAAGCAAGAACTGTACCATTGTAAGGCAAGTGGAAATAAACTGACGTCAACTGAGAAAGGTGTTCTTTCTGGGCCAGTGCCTGTAGGATGACTCCAAAAAACGTCACAACAAAGGGAATGCTCATCTAGCTCTCCACATGCATACTACTAGCCGTATAAAAATTAAAAACGATTGCTCCTTTTATAACATTAAAAATTAAGTAGGAGGTACTAGAAATAGATTTACAGTTACAGTTAGGGGTCAACAGTTCGGCAGTCAGCGCTGCCTTCAACAGGACTAAACTTGAAAATATAGGTGACAAGGGCTTATATACAAGGGAGAGGGGAAAGGGAGAGGAGAACAGTACACGTGGAGCGGCGTTGGTGATGTTCCAGGAGCATTGTTGCTGGTCGTCCATTGAACACTCGCAGGAGCGTTGGCTGTCTCCCTGGTCGTCCGATTAACCTGAAACGACAAAAGGAGACGGCAGAAAGTACGGAAGAGGGTCGGGGGATTTGGTCTATGAGCTAAGGCTGCGAACTGTAGACAATATGCCGGGATCCTCGTTTATCGTGGACTGGAATTCCAGTCCACGTCAAGTCAATTAAGTCCATTCCAGTCAAGTTGAAATCAATGAATATGTAGTATCTGCAAAGCTACTAGAATAAGAATTAGGCTGGGTTCACGTTGGCAGAGCGTTTAATGACCAGCTCTCCGGGAACAGCTGCTGATCAGCTGTCGGCCAGCTGACGAATGCAAACAGCAGTTCACGAGCCTCGCTCCGTCATAGCTCGGTCGTCGTCGTTGTCTACATCATTCCTCCCTCCTAAGGCTGTGAACCTGTAACGGGCAGGAGGTCTTCTTTGACGGATAGGGTATCTCCGCGGAGGCTCTGCTGTTGAGTTTCCAGGTGGCTGTTGTGGGAAGACGACGTCGAGTGCGGGAGGCGCAGACGAAGCCTGGGGTCTCAAGTTGATGTCCATGGTCAGGCTCAAGGGAATCGTCCCAGGTTCCCGTGGACGACCTGAACACAGAGAAGCATTAGGCGACCCGACATCTGACGACACTCTACCCTTCAAGTGGTCAGCATGAACGCGGCGCCGTTTTCTGCCATCCAGTTGAACAGCATATACAACGTTGCCTTCACGACTGATGATCACACCTTTGACCCAATGATGTTTACGGGTTGGATCTTTCACCCAAACCTTATCCATAGTGACAAAACTTCTTGTCACCCTTTTTGGAGAGGAGTGCGAAGACTGTCCTGAGTAGTCCTGTGTGGACGGGCGAACTAAATCTAGCTTGAACCTGAAAGGTCTCTTGTTAAGCAAGTCGCAAGGTGTTTTTCCGGTGGAGATGTGAGGTGAAGATCTGTACTTAGACAGAAACGTTCCTAGAGGGTCTTCCTCCCTTCCACATTTAGCGCGACGCAAGGCCTGCTTCATTGACCTGACGAAATTCTCCGCCTGTCCGTTTGATTTCGGGTGGTAGGGCGGTGTTAAGATGTGGCGGACCCCATAAGTCCCCAGGAATGACTTGAACTCCAAACTGGTAAACTGTGGCCCGTTGTCAGTAACCAACTGTTCAGGAAGGCCTTGACGCAGGAAAATTTCGCGAAAAGCGTTAATAGTGTCAATCGCGGTTACTCGACGCATTTTGATTATTTCCGGCCACTTACTGTACGCATCTATGACAATCAAGTAGTTGTCCTTCTCGTACTCTGCAAAGTCTGCGTGGAGTCTACTCCATGGGTGTTCCGGACGTTCCCAACGATGCAAAGGTACAGGCTTGGGATCGTCTCCGATGGAAGCACAGGACTCGCACGTTTTGACTGTAGCTTCTATGTCCTTATCTATTCCTGGCCACCAAACGAAAGATCTGGCAAGCATCTTCATTTTCGTTTGGCCTAGGTGTCCCTCATGAAGTACGTCCAAAATGCATTTGCGAAACTTGGTGGGAATGACTGTGCGCATTCCAAGCAAAATGCAACCGTGAGAAATAGAGAACTCACTCTGACGCTGAACATAGGCACGAAGTTCTGGCATGTCGACTGCAGCTGAATCGCCCTCTAGCAAGCGACGCTGAACTTCAGCTAGCACTGCGTCTTTCCTAGTCTCTTCTGCAATAGAAGTCGCCGTAACAGGTAAAACTGACATGACTTCTAACGAGACTACATTGACGTCTTCAAATTCAACAATGTTGTCACTGGATATTTGTCGTTGGAAATCATGATCCGGTCCAACGGCCAGCCTAGATAGTCCATCGGCGTTTCCCATTAGTTGTGTTGGTTTATACTGGATATCGTAGACGTGACCCATCATGATTAAAGCCCAACGTTGTAACCTGTTAGCTGCAGTAACCGGGATACCCTTCTTCGGACCAAAAATGGTGGTGAGGGGTTTATGATCTGTAAACAACGTGAACTTCCTTCCCCAGAGGTATTGGTGGAACTTTTTTAAACCGAAGATGATGGCTAGAGCTTCTTTCTCTATTTGAGCATAGTTCTTCTCAGCTACCGACAGAGTTTTCGACGCATGTGCAATAGGTTTTTCCTTCCCGTCAATCTTATGATAGATGACAGCACCCAGACCTTCTGAAGATGCATCAGCTGCTAAATAGATCGGTCTCTTGGGATCAAAATGGGTCAAGGCGTCGACGGCTGTCAACCGCTGTTTAAGTCCATCAAAAGCGTCTATGCATTCCTCAGACCAGCACCAAGGCTTGTTTTTACGAAGCAACTTGTTTAGTGGTGCGGATAAATCTGCCAATCCTGGTATAAACTTACTGTAGTGCTGCACCATGCCAAGAAATGCTCTCAGTTCTGAAACGTTGGTCGGCTCTGGCATGTTCAGAACTGCAGATACCTTCTTCGGTGAGGGGGAGAATCCGGTAGCCGACACCACTTGTCCAAGGTATTCTACCTCTTCTTGCAAGAAGGCGCATTTCTCCTCCTTCAGAACGAAACCATACTCTTGCAGCCTTAGAAAAACGGTCTCCAGATTTTTCTTGTGCTCATTATCGTCACAGCCAGTCACAATAATATCATCCAGGTAGCAGGCAACATGGTCTAAACCTGCTGTTATTTGCTCCATAGTACGCTGAAAGATCGCTGGGGCAGAAGCAATTCCAAACGGCATACGATTAAATTGAAACAAGCCTCTGTGCGTAGTAATCACCAACACTTTCTTAGCCTCTTCGTCTAATTCCATTTGCAGGTAGGCTTCGAAAAGGTCCAGCTTGGAAAATTTCTGGCCACCATTCAGCTTAGCAAAAAGTTCTTCTGGCCTCGGAAGTGGGTACTGTGTAACATCCAACTGTGGATTAACCGACACACTAAAATCTCCACACACTCTTACTGCTCCGTTCGGTTTCGGCACGACCACAATTGGTGTCGTCCAATCCGAGTATTCAATTGGCGTGAGCACTCCGTTCCTGACCTGCCTATCCAAATCCTCCTCAACCTGTGAACGTAAGGCGAATGGTATAGGTCTCGGTTTAAAGAACTTGGGCGTTGCATCAGCTTTCAACTGCACGTGAACCTTAATCTTCTGGCACCTACCAAGTTCCTTCCTGAACAAGTCCTTATGCGACTGTAGAACAGTGGCAAAGGAACCCGGCAAGGAATCCACGGCTCCTACAAACAGCCCATTGAGATCGACTCCCAGCGTTTCGATCCACTCTCTTCCAAGGAGATTTGTGTGGGTAGATTCAGTAACTACTATCTCTAGTCGATGACTGCGTCCTTGATACGACACGTCAACTTGCCCTTGTCCCTTGAGAGCAATGCGATTCTGGTTGAATCCTTGCAAACTGTACTTGGGGTGACTAAGCTCAGGCTTCCCAAGTTTTAACCACGACTGGTGATCGAGCAGCGTGTGCTTTGATCCTGTGTCAACTTGTAGCTCTATATCTTGTCCTAAAATAGTGCAAAGAACGAACTTGCCATCTCTTTCCTCCGAGAGGAGTACGTTCGTGACGGATTTTACTTTTGACTTCGCGGCCTTCGATCTACTCTTACACATCTTGGCAATATGGCCTCTCTTCTTGCAGAAACGACATTCTTCTAGCTTAAATCGACACGTGTTTTCGGCGTGATTAAAATTTCCACATCGGAAACATCTGATTGCTTTCGCCATCCTGATTGCCATCCTCGTCGCCAGTGTAGTATCTGCAAAGCTACTAGAATAAGAATTAGGCTGGGTTCACGTTGGCAGAGCGTTTAATGACCAGCTCTCCGGGAACAGCTGCTGATCAGCTGTCGGCCAGCTGACGAATGCAAACAGCAGTTCACGAGCCTCGCTCCGTCATAGCTCGGTCGTCGTCGTTGTCTACATCAGAATATCCTGGTGTAGTATCCACAATAAGAAGCCTTGTTACCTAGACATCGATATCCCACTTCGCCTTTCTTGCCTTTCAGTTCCCTGTCTAAGCAGCACCCACCCTGCTCTGAAATTTCCCGATAAGCCAGAAAACGACCCACGGGTGACGACCTCACTCCTCAGAGAAAATTCCTGAAGCTGACGACCGCCAAGTGGCGCACCTGTACCAGCCCTGACGTCACTCCTAACACTTTAGTCCTGTCGAAACGTCAACCCTTCTTTTAAAAGTTTCATGTTATATTACGATCTTTCTGTTAGATTACCCACTAAATAAACTAATTCCTGCAGTCTGTCGTCCCCGTCTTATTCTTTTACTGTATATACAGGGTGTTTGCTGTAATGTGTCCAGAAATTTTATTTAAAGCGAGTGATAAAACAGAAACGAGCGCTACTTTTCAGCTACTTGACTAAGAAAGAGGTGCTACTAGAGAAGCAGCACCTGTTTCTTGCTGAAGTCGAAGAAAAGTACGACTTGCTTTTCTTTTATCGCGCTTTAAATATAATTTCTGGACACATTAGAGCAAACACACTATATATACAGGGTGTTTCAAAAAATGTATCATTCGGACTTTATAAAAAAAAACGGGGCGACGGAAAAATACGGAGTAAACGGCATTTGTGTGGCAACTAAATTTGGTACCTTGCCAAAATATTTTCATTTTATTTTAATTAAAAGAAATTGAATTTCATTAAATTAAACTCCAAAATTTCCCAAGTCAACCTCAGGTTTTTTTTTACAAAATTAGGGAGCCCGTAGCGAACTTAGTCAGATCCACCAAAAAATCCGCTCGATATTGCAAATGGAACTGCCCAAAAAAAGTCCCGAAATTGAGGTTTCAAAGTTTCGGGCATTCAACGGCGCACCAAATCAGTCGCAAAGATGTGCGGAGAGGAGGACAACAAGTCACTGAACCTTTTCAGCGACTTCCATCTTTCATCATTGGGAACACTAGTTTATTTAATAGGGATAAATTAAAAGTTAAATGAAAAAGGGTCGAAGTTACGACAGGGGCACGTGTCGGGTGGCCAGTGGTGGGTGTCTTCGTCAGGACAAAAGATGCACAGCTGTTATAGAATGCTTAAAGGGACTATCGCATCCGGAGGCATGGGTAGGAAATGGTTACGAGAATGCTTGGCATCATTCGACAATCGATGTCACCGATTTTCACTGCTCAGAAATGTTTGTGTATTAAATAAACGAGCTTTTTCGATCAGCGAAACCTCCGATGACATCATTGTGACGTAGAAGCCAACAGGACCAATGCGAGGGCGGCGCGCCGCCGGCGCCGTTCCCCCATTTTCTCTCGGAGACATCGTCTGCTTTGGAGATGGCGTCGTGCATGGCTACGTGTATGAAACAACATATTTCTTCGAAAGCGCTGTGAATGTCGCTCAGTGGTGAAATTTCAACATGTCGTTGAGTTCGGGAACGCGTCGTGGTGTTCCTAACGGCAAAAAATCGTCTGGGGCGAACCCAGAAATGACATTTCAGGAACCCAAGGACAGGGACGCCAAACGAAAGTTGGAAGCAGCAATCGCCGGCAGGCTTCTTGTTGTGGCAGAAGGATTGCACGTTCGGCACGTTTGTTCCTCCCAGTTTGCCGACGAAGCGTACGTGGAGGCGGACCTATTGCAATCCCGTATGGGAGTGTCAGCGAAATGCAAGAGGCTAAAGCCCTATGCTGTGCCCACGTTGTTCCATGAGCAAATGGACACCACCGACGTACCGGATGAGCAGGTAAGCATTTGTTTCCAGATGTTGTTTCCGAATGTACATCGGAATATGTATAAACCGCGGCCGGCAATGATGTACCAGACCCCCTTAGGCCCCACTAGCACCTCACGTAATTTTTTGACGGCATCCCTCTAACTTTTCCGGTTGCAATATTCAAAAGATTATCAAATTATCTATTTATCAATTAAAGTTTAAGAAAAAGTTTATCCCATCTTTCTTTGCTCATGTAACACAGCATGCACTCACCATCATTTTTGTGAGCAAGAGAGAGCCAATGAGGCAGCTTTCCAACAGAATAGCCCCATTCGGCATTATACTTTTATGCATCATATTGTCCAACATCAGGTGCTCAATTTCTATCTCAGGTGGAGAGAAGCAGCTTGATGGTAATGGTACAAGCAATCTGCTTCAGGTGGTGAGTATCACAAGCTTCTATTCATTAGGAAAGTTTAATATCTGTGTTCTACAGTGAGTCTGAGTACAGTGAGTACATTCTGAGTCAGAGTGAACGTTCATGTTGTGAAACCGGCAGCTCATGCGGAGTATCAGCCTCTACGAGTGATATATATTGCTCACATACTGTGAAGGCTTGATGTTGTTATATAGCGAATTTTTATTTTTAGGTTCTAGTAGTGAGGCTTCCCCCTGCGTCACACACTGAATGAGCCAGAGAAACTAAAGTAAAAAACAGACCCTTTCCAGGGCCACCACATGTTTTATGCAGAGACAAACACTGCGTTATGAACCCTCCAATATGCACATTATTGTTTTTGGTCCAGCTGCAAACACTTTTCTGAATTGTGTTTGTGATTCTGATGAACTTTTTTAAAATGCAATTTTAGTAACTGGCTATGAACGGCGTCTAATGAACTATATATGCACACCTGTGACTTTTAGTACAATTCCAGTTACAGTGCACAGAGGACATTCCAAGGGTTCAAGAATATGGTGGTATTGGGCTTTGATATGTGCATGATAGTAAGTTTTTTCTTGTTTCAGCACATCAAGCTTCACATCTGCACTGCTCGTATATTGTATAGAAGGAAAGACCCTGTTACCACCCTGTCAACATGAACCTAAATGCCAGCTCTCCGCCCAGCAACTGGAAAGATAGCACGGAGGAGGGAAATAAAATCTACTGGCATAATGTAATCAGCTTTTGTTTGACACATTTAATATTTGTATCATGTTCACAAAGCTTCCATGTACACAGGAGGAGATAAAACTGTGGTAATACACACATTGGCACTAACCTCTATCCTCCATTTAGAAATGAAGCGTAAATCCATGCTCAGGGCAAAACGCACCAGTTTCTTTTTTTTTTTCCCGACATAGGTGCAAAACGTGGTACAAAAGAAACCTCTCCATGGTGAAGCTGAAAGGTGGTATTCAAAATATGCATTACACAAGTACCACTGCTTGTCCTCGTCGTGTGATAACCTTGGTTTGTACTCCAGAATGATTTGCAATGAAAATTATTTACACATTCCGCTGTACTTGCAATATCTGACTACAAGTATCCACTGCTTGTGAGACATGCTTCTTGAACTGTTACAAAGGGTTAAAACTTTCGAAACGGTCAGTGCATGCACATATGACTAACACTATGACCAGCATAACGGCTCACTAATTTGTGACTTCACAATGCAACATTTCTTCACCACATATGGTTATGAAAAGCAGGAACCATCGATAATGTTTTGATAGTGTACACAGTTACGTCTTCTCAATAGGAAACTAGCTTTTATGAACATACAAAAACAACAATGACAATAGCGATAAGTCCTACAATGGATATGCCTGGTCTGCATACAGTGACCCACTTGACACTTATGTGGCTCGTATGATCCACTATATGAAATTGATGGGTACAGCGTCCTGATCCTGCGCACAGGACATCCTGGTATCCGCCTTCGGTTTCTTATGCCAAGGTACCCATAAATCCAGCTTGTGAAGAAACAATACGCAGTGAAGCGGAGGCGCCTGTGTAAAACAATAATAAAGAAGAAAAGTAATTATTTATTTGACTAAGAGCAGTAAAGTTTTAGTAAAGCATTATCCATGTGCTCGGAATGAAATGGGAATGAAATCAAGCCATTTACGACGTATGAGAAGTGTTTTGACACTGTACCTACTGCAAGTCGCTCAAAAATACGCGGCGGTCATCACGACAAAAGATGGGTGCGTCAACCAGCGAGCTCCCTCCGCAGACAAACGCCATTGAGGAGCAGGTGATCGGCGATACAACTATCCCTGCAATTGCCGAGGCAACCGACACCCTGTGTTCGTCAGGTTCCACTGGAGTACAGCGAGTGCAGAGGCATCTGTCATTTCCAAGTGGACAAATGTCAAAATGTCCGGCAGTGCACAATCATCATGAGCGATCGGATATGATAGGCTTACCTGAAAGTGTCGTCGCCACCGGACGGTTCGTTTTCACTGCCTGCACTCTCACTTGCGGCAGGGTCAAGTGGCAGATGGTCTGTGGAGTAAGGGTCGTAATCTAACACAATTTCTTCAACGCTGTAATCCCCAGAATCGCTTGGAAGCGACGCGACGTCACTTTCGTATTACGACGATTCCGACATTACGCTTGGTGTCTGCTGGCCGCCTCGCATCCAGATGCCCCGCGGCCCCACCGATCAGCTGTGCGGGAAGAAGCGCTCTCATTGGCGCTGTTGAGCGTGACGTTATCAAGGCGTTGTGGAGAGACGGTGGAGAGGGACCTCATTATGCGTCGTCTGCTCTCTCGATGTATTTCATTAGATTGCTCAGCACATACGCCACCTATTCACTTGGGGTTTTCGCGGCCCTTGTCAGATGTCACTGAGAAATATTGTGGTACTGAAGTTTCGGAATCGACCGAGATGGATGCGATAGTCCCTTTAAATCAATTTTTAAGCAATCTGTAACCGCTGTCTTGTGGTTTTATTTGGTTTCTGGGCTAAGAGTTGAGAAAATCGACGTGAGCTTCTTCGTCTTTGGTGTGCTTGCTTACTGTTTGTTTTTTTTTGTTTTTTTTTTTACATCTTCTGCGATGTCGACGGAGTCCATTAAAGCTTTTTTTTTTTTTTCAGAGCAGTGCTGCCAGTCATTCTTTTTCTGAGTGGAAGCTTAGGTTTTCACAACAAGCTGTGCATCTTTCGTCCTGAAGAAGACAGTGCCACTGTCGCAACGTCGACGCTTTTTTTATTTAACTTTCAATTTTCGCCATATTAAATAAACTAGTGTTCTTAACTTCCCTAACATCTGTTGTCGACATCTTTTTCTTTCCACGGCCCTAAGGGCACCCTTCATGGCTTATAGCCTGCTGAATGTGTACTTGGCTACAACATCAGGTGGCTATGCAGGTTGTAATACACATTTTGACTCTTGCCCGTGATGAGACATCTTCGACCGTAATGACTACCTTGGCCGTATTGAGACTTTCGACCGTCATGAAACATCGGCCGTAATAAGACTTCGGTCGTAATGAGATACAATCTTTTGTACCGAACATGGACAGATTTCTCCGCGACATCATATGTATCCTTTGACAATTTCGTCCGACGTAAGAATAAAACGGAGCCGCACAAACTTCAGCGAACTTGTTCTTATCGGTGCGTCGCAATCCAGGTTAATCAGCTGCATTTATAACCCACCAGGAAGTTGTCCAGAGCTGAGGAAAACAGAGAGCCAGAACGCTCTATTTCAAGTCTCCTGAACTCGAGGAGTCTTTGCTCGAATTCACTCGCGAGATCACTAAGCGTGCGGATGAACCGGTCTGTTGCTGATGGCATTGAATGTACAGCTTGGGACAAAAGTTTACGGAACACGTCACTGGCATATTTCTTCATCGGAGAGGTTTACTGCTAGATATCTGGAAGAGATCGAAAAAGAAACGGGTGACTGGCTATTCTATCCATCCCTAAGTATGTGTGTATCCGCTCCTGTTTGCTGCTAGGGGATCGCACCAATGGAGAACTGCGTGTCAACGGTGCTCTGTGAACTTTTGTCCCAAGCTGAACCAATATTACAAATTGGCCATTTCGATTTTCGGTTTCATCGGTAACTCTCAACCCTCAATCATATGATTAGATGTTGGAAGTTCGACGATCCCCGTCTGTCTTTGCGTTACTTTTGTCATCTTTGCTGTTGTCGTGTACGAAATGGCTCTGTTCGTGTCTTATGTGGAGAGTAGGCTACAGGAAGGTTAGGGCAAGATTACCACAGTTCCGATAACTAACCAACGCAAGATAAACTTCACGAGTACAGGGCTCTGTCATAACGGCACGACCGTTCGTGAGGCTTGGGCCGATTTCTCTTTTCTCTCTCTCTCTCTGTAGAAACCTGACACATTGCCCATTCCGAAGACGACGACCAATGGCTCCATCGCGTGATCCTTTTCTTCTCTTTACTGTTCTACCATTAAACGGGTTCATACCTAAGGCTCTCTGTCCTGTCTTCCACATTGGTGCCGTGAACGAGAAGGCAACAGGGCTGTCATCATCGATCGTCCCTCACTCAGGTATGGACCGCTCACACTTGATCAAACGACGCAAAGTCCTCCGAACGCAAGCCACTACGGTCGTCAACGAGCTCCAGCAGCTCATCGCTACCGATCCCCTCACTGATCGCTATGACATTGACGAGAACTGTTCACGCCTTCGCGAAATCGACGATGCGTTACGCGAAGTCGACAATGCCCTCGCACCCCTTTTTACTGAAGAGGAATCTGAACAAGAATACGATAAACAGTTCGAGTACGAAGATAAGATTCGGAGAACCCTCTTTCGTGCCAACGTTTTCTTGACGGCAAACTACTCCCCATCACGGGCGCCTCCAGCTGCTCATACAGTTAATTCCTCTCAGAATACCAACGAAGCTCCTGCCATTCCTCCGCGTCGAACCCTTCGCCTTCCTACGCTTGATCTCGTCAAATTCGATGGACAGAAAGGCAAATGGCAGCAATTCTGGACTCGTTTCGAATCTATCGTTCATCACAATGTCACTCTCGCCGACGGCGATAAGATGAACTACTTGATGGCTGCCTTGGAAGGTCCCGCTGCAAACGCAATTAGTGGCTTACAAATAACGGCAGCGACGTATAACACAGCCATCAGTCTTCTCCGTGATCGCTTTGGGACCGACTCTGCTCTTATCGAAGATCACCTGAAAAGTCTTGCAGACGTCGAACCTGTCAAATCAAGCCGACAGGTCCCACAACTTCGTAGTCTGTACGACTCTGTTCAAGCGCACCGTCGTGGACTGGAATGCCTAGGCGTTAGCATTAAATCTTATTCTGTGATGCTATATCCTATTCTACTGCGCGCGATCCCTACGGACCTCGCCTTACAATTTAAACGCGTTCTCGGCGAAAACACGGACACGGATCAGTCCACGGGGGATACGGATCAGTCGTCGCCACAGGACTTCCACACGAAAGCGCTTTCAAAGCTCTTAACGTTTCTGGGAAATGAGATAACTTACCGAGAGCAGGTCCACCATCACACGTTCCAAGCTCCTTCTGGAAATGGTGGTTTAAGGTTCGGATTTCAATCCCGATTCAAACAAAGCTCTCGTGATCCTTTGACGACTCTGCAGAGCACCACCAGACGCGAGAAGTGTATCTTCTGCAGTAGCTTGGCGCACCTTACCTCCGACTGTACCGTGAGCAAACCTCTTCAAGACAAGAAACGGATGCTAGCCGCTGAACGTAGATGCTACCGCTGTACCAAGCCGAACCACTCGGCTAAACTCTGCAGAGGCACCCCAAAATGTAAAACTTGCTCTGGTAGGCACGTATCCAGCATGTGTGACCCCTCATACCGTCCTCGTCCTAATGAAGCCACTCAGACCGTTAACTTGAAGGCTACAGTAGTCCCGTCCAAACACAGAGTGCTTCTTCAGACCGCAACTGCACGCTGCCGAGGATCCACCATTGCCCTGCACGCGCGACTAGTCCTCGATGGCGGCAGCCAGCGAACGTTCATCTCGACCGGACTGTCCAATGCACTGCGCTGCAAGCATCTTCATACCGAAACTATCTCGATAGGATCCTTCGGGCACGCTGTGAGTCGCCCCCAGCCAGTCAACGTCGTCGAGCTTCATATACTCGGCAATTCATCGATAGAAGCACAAACCATCACTGCGCTGGTAGTCGAGCGAATCTGTTCGCAGGTTCTTGACGCTCCGTCAACGGAAATAACGGAAAAAATGAAGACGTATGGACTTGTGCTCGCTGATACTACCGCTCCAGACGATCCTGCCCCAATCAGCCTGTTGATCGGCGCCGACCACTATTGGGATTTCGCCATCGGTCGAACGCACCACCTACACCAAGGAGTACAAGCCGTTGAGACCACTCTCGGCTGGACGCTACAGGGACCCTATTCGCCAGCATATTCAGTCAAGACGACTAGTTGTCACCAAATCGCTGTGCTCAACACTGTATCCCAATGCTCAGGAGAGCTCCACACACTACTGGATCGTATATGGACCTTGGACAGTATCGGCATCTCGGCGACCGAAACACAGAAAGACAGTCACGTACTGGAAGAATTTGAAGATTCCATTAAGCTGGAGAATGGACAATATGTGGTGTCGCTACCATGGCGCGCAAACGTCTCCATGGAACCTAACCGACAAACAGCAGAGCGACGTTTGACGCAAGTCACCAGGAGACTGTTGAAGTCTCCCGATCTAGCCGCCACGTACGACACCGCCATACGCGAATACCTACTCTCTGGTGTGGCAGAACGAGTATCGCATGATGCCCACAAAAACGACCAAGCTCATATTTACTATATGCCTCATCATGCCGTAATTCGGGAGGACAGGATAACAACCAAGGTCCGGATCGTGTTTGATGCCTCTTCGCATGACGACTTCACACGATCGCTGAACGACAACCTCGATCCCGGACCGAACCTCAACCCGAGCATACTCAGCCTACTCCTGAACTTCCGCCTCCATCCTATTGCGTTAGTTGCCGACGTCCAAAAGGCTTTCCTTCAAATCGCCATTCGCCAGGAAGACCGTGATGCGCTCCGCTTCCTATGGTACTCTACACCACCAACGTCGGATCAGCCATTGCCTGACGTCGAGACATGGCGCATGACAAGGGTGACGTTCGGGACAGCTCCCAGCACATTTCTCCTAGCAGCAACATTACGTCACCATCTCCGTTGTGTTGCGGAAGAACACCCCGCAGCCGTCGAGCAACTGACAGACGCCATCTATGTAGACGACGTCATAACGGGTGCAGTTAACGAAGAGGATGCCTGTCAGACGTGTCGAGAACTTCAGGACATCTTCGCCAAGGCATCCATGACATTGCAGAAATGGGGTTCCAACAGCGCAAAACTCCGTGACATCTTCAAGAACGAGCCGAACGCCATTCTGATCAACAACACTACCAAAGTACTAGGAGTGACATGGGATCAAGAGAAGGACGTATTGTCACTGCCGATTAAGTCCCTGTCGCAAGAGCACAACCAGAACCCGGTATCCAAAAGGAAGGCACTAACGCTTGTAGCCGAAATCTACGACCCTCTAGGTCTCGTCATACCGTGCACAGTAACCGGCAAAATTCTTCTACAGGAAACCTGGAAACGTCAACTCGCATGGGACGACAACTTACCGGAAGACCTACTGACGAAATGGCAGGCATGGCACACCGACCTGCAACGTCTGAACGACATTCAACTGCCACGCTGCTACACACCAGGTGCATCTATCACAAACGGCGCCGAGCTCCACTTCTTCTCGGATGCAAGTCCTCTTGCCTATGGAACCGTTGCCTACATGCGTATCGTGAACGACACAGGTATAGTTACCACACACTTGCTCACTTCAAAGTCCCGGCTGGCTCCTCTCAAAACCTGGTCATCATCAAAGAACCTGGCGTCAACAGACTTTTATGGAAGTTGGGGTTAGTCGAACGTACGCTTCCAGGCTCTGACGGTAGAGTCAGAGTGTGCCTGTTACGAACCCCTGAGCAAAAGCTCATAAGACGCGCCATCCAGCACATATACAAGCTCGAGTCCTCAGGGCACCACGACACCTCGCCCGGGGGCAGGCTGTAGAAACCTGACACATTGCCCATTCCGAAGACGACGACCAATGGCTCCATCGCGTGATCCTTTTCTTCTCTTTACTGTTCTACCATTAAACGGGCTCATACCTAAGGCTCTCTGTCCTGTCTTCCACACTCTCACTCGGTGGCCACACGGGAGGCATAGCAACACTAGAGTCACTAAATAGAGAGCACACTCTAAATATTTTCACACCTTTAAAGGTGTAACAGCGTGCATGGAGCACGCCTTTTTAGGTGTAATTTTGGTAACATCATAATGGAGCACGATTTCGCACAAATTATCTTTACTCGAGTGTTGTCTGTCCTCCAAAAATTCAGTCTCGCAACATCTCAACATTGTTCAACAGTATTGCAGACACTTGCGCGTGCTCGATTATCGATAGCGATGCATATATGCATTAGCTCGTACCTGCGATATCCAAGACATAATGAAAGCAAGATTTGCACTGACACTTGATCTTTAGTAATGCTTTCCAAATTTTGTAAAATATCATCCTGGAGATGCAATGTTACGCAACCAGATTGAATGTGCATAGCGCACACCTTTAAAGGTGTGAAAAAGTTTGCAGTGCAGAGTAGCGACACTGAGCCACGCCGGAGAGCGAGACCGCCATCTTGGGTCCGGCGCGGCTGCGTCGCCTAGCAACGGGACGCCAATCTCCCCCTTCTCCGCCGGAGAACAACGTGCAGTCTAGCCAGCTCACAACCGAGGAAACCGGTTTTGGATGGAGGGGAGCTCAACATGGACGGCGCGTTCTTGGAAGAAGAAACCACGTGACACGATCGGCCCAATCGAGGACACGGAACGGCGGCTCCGGCGCGGAAAAGTAATGCGATACTCTGTACCCTTATTTAGTGACTCTAAGCAACACCAGGCGGGCCGCATGCAGCCCGCGAGCCACCATTTCGGCGCTCCTGACGTAACCCCAAATGAAGAAGTAACATGGCGTGAGATCGAGGATCGGGGAGACCACTCCATATACGCATTTTAGGGAGCATCAGCGCATCCACTGGAGTAAGCGCCGGCTCCCGTGAGAAGGTGCCCCACATGCATGAAGATGTAGATTTCTTTCCGCATGCGCAGTGCCTCGATCTCTGGCAAGAACTCACGCTGGAGCATAGTAGGGTGTCTCTCTCCAGTGATGGTGTCGCGGAAAAGGGGACCAACAATCCCTTGCCTCCACATCCCGCCCGACAGACCGATCTTTCGGGACTGCACAATGCATTGCAACGCCCAATCTGGATTGTTTGCGAACCAGTATCGGCAGTTATGGCGGTTTACGTGGCCACTAAGATGAAAGTTCGCCTCGTCGCTAAACAAAATAAACTCGAGAGTGAGCTGAGCTATCAGCAATGCACCGCAGCCCTCTGCTGCAGAACTACATACAGCGATCGCAATCTCCTGACCCCAGTTCGTGAAGCATTTCAAGTTTTTACGGAGAGAGAGAACAGTCTTTGAGTTTGAGCCCTGGCTGTTGACATGTCAGGACGGTCTTCGAACGTGCACAATACGGTGTTGGCGAGTTCGTCTGTTCGTTTTGTGTTGGGGTGATCATGCTTCTTGTTCCTTACAGAGCCTTCCTCGGTGAAACGCTTTGTCCACTTTCTTATGATGTGTACCGGCCTCGGTGGCTCAGTTGGTAGCGTGTTCGCCTTCTGATCCCGAGATCGCGGGTTCGAACCCGGCCGAGGACGCCAGCAACTTGGTGGCAGGGTACAAGTTGCTTAGACACGCCGTCTTCCGCGAGGGACGTTAACTACGGGGTGCCGTGTGATGAGCTTTCATCGCACGTTAAAGAACCCTCAGGTGGGCAAAAGCAATCCACAGACCGACCGCTGTGGCGTCGCTCATGATCTCAGTTGTCTCGCGACGTAAACACCCAATTATTGATATTCTTATGATGTGGTCCGAGGGCACAGGGTGGTTCTACATCGCCGTCAGTTTCTTTTTTTTTTTTTTTCAGCAATTCTTAGCTTTGTGTACCTGAGCACTACGTATATGCTCTATCGGACAGTTAGGGGAGGGAATATGTTTATTAAAGATAAAGAGAGGGGGAAAGGTCAGACAGGCCAAGGCCGACTTGCTATTGCCAAAAGCGAAAAAAAAAGAAAGAAAGAGAAAAAGAAAAAAAAGAAGCAGAAAAGAGGGGACGATGGGGTGGCTGACGGGGTGGCTCAAAGGCTCTCAAGGTGGGGTGGCTGATGGGGTGGCTCAAGGCTCAAAGGCTGCTGAGCAGCCCAGTGTCCTTCAGGTAACACAGGAGGGCTCGGGTGACTGCCCACTGTCTGGAGTGCCGGACAGGTCCCAGCAGCGTCGCCATGGAAAGTTCCCTGTGGCCTAGGGAAGTGAGATTTGTGGCGAGGACGGCTCGGGGGCCGGCGTACCGCTTGCAGTGCAACAAAAGATGGCATATGTCGGCGACTGCAGCACATCAGGGACACATCTGGGACGTCCGTCTATCTATCTTTGAGAGGAGCAGCGGGGTCAGGGCAACATCGAGGCGTAGGCGATGGAGGATCGACTCCTCCTGTCGCGACAGCCGCTGGGAGAGGATGAGTGTCAGGCAGGCCGATGGAGTGAGAGGAATGGTGGTGGTCATTGTGGTGGCAGCTGCCCCGTGCGCGCCTCTCGCCGCAGCGTCAGCGCGGGTATTTCCCGGCAGGCCGATGTGGCTGGGGACCCATTGAAGCCACACGCTGTGGCCGGAGGCGGTGAGACCCCTATTGAAAAATCCTACGAACTTTCTTACAAGATTAGAGCTTTCTTTTAGGAATTCTCACAGAGGATGTGGATCCCTACAGACATTCTTACAGAGAACATATTTTCTCACACAAAATCCTTTAAATGAACTTCTGATGGTGCATCTTAAGAGAAATTTCAAGGATGGTTTTTGTGAGAAGAGATGCAGAGCTCTGTAAGATCTCTCACGGCTTCTAAGATCTGCAAGAGAACCCTTTCTAATAGAATTTCTCACAGCAACCCCATCTGAGTCATGTGACAGACTGGCGCCGTGTTGCTCTCTCTACTAGTACTCTCTACTGTGTTTCACTCTCTCAGACTGGCGCCGTGCCTCAACGAAAGATGATCTAGTAGACCGTGGCGTTCGTGGTGTTCGTGGTTTGACCGTTTGGCGCCGCCATTCAAACACATGTAGTGAACGGTGCAGGAGTCTGCTACGAATACTCAATATGCGTCCACGTAAACTACATCGAAGACGGCATGGAAGCGATACTTCACGCAAGTTTATTACGGAATCTGAGACAACGACATAGGAAGGCCTCAACAAGAACATTAAACTGGCGTTTTGGCATGCTGAGGATAGCAGCGTGGCTGGAACCGGGCAGAAGTAAAAATGCGTGGAGGTAAGCTCAGTTATCTCATTCAACGTGGTGACTGCTCCTCAGGAGTACGCATTTCTAGAAGGCATTGCATTTGTGTAATTGCGTCTTGTAGAGGTTTACAGCTTTTTCTACTTTTGTGCAGAAACCGAGAGTGATCTTATTACGACTGGAAGAAAATATACCCATACCTCGTGTTTTGAAGTGCGAAAATTTATTTCAGTAGACCAGTTCCTCCCATTGTTTCGACTGGCCGCCGAATCCGTCCATGCATCGCGTCAACTGTAGTCAGTTTCATGGTGCTGTTTGCGTGAGGTGTTCGGTCTAACGTCCAAAATTTTAAAATGATTGAGGTATCTAAACTAACGGTAAGGGTACGGTGATATCGGAAGTACTGTACTGAAGCTTCTAAAATTGTGTATTTAGAATATTGTTGATCTCCCACTAGAGAAAATTATATCTCCCCCAGCAAACCATCAAATATCGTATTTGTTTACTAGTTGTAGTATCCTCCACGCCTCTTCATTTTTTGGTAGGGGTGGCAGATGGGGAAAGTACGACAAACACTTACGAATTATACAGAATGACATTTCTTGTCTTGCAATTTATGTGATGTGCATGGTCTTTATGAATTCATGCTGTATTTGTTTTGGTCTTGCTCGATTGTGTATTTGTATTGCACCTTTTTTACAACTTTCTTGCTCTGCAAGTCAAATTATGCTTTATGCTCTTAGACAATCGCGTTTGTATGGTGACCCAAAATGTATGACTACTCTGGATGCATGACTACTATGCATCTTTATTTGAAGACGATTTTTTTCTGTTTTTACGGACTTAAAAGGACTCTGACCAGAAGTTCGACAAATATTTCGTTTGCATCTATTACGAAGGTATAATATGCCTCCAAGCCACACGCGAAATATTTTGGCTGTGCGCGGAGGCAAAGTTTGCCAAACAGGGAGCTGAAAACCGGCTTCGCTTTTCCCCCTCAACTCGCGCAATCGGGGCCGAAATCTAGCCTCTTTGCAGTGGACATCCGCCAATTTCCGTGTGCGTGACGAAATCACGAGGGCCACGTTTCATTGGGCGCCCGGACCGGAAGTTCTGTTGTTAGTGAGTTTGTGAGAGCGCCGGCATCCGTCCGGAAAGCGATCTTCAATATGGACGTCGAAGGCAGAAATGCGGAGACTTCGAGCCCGGAACTTCTTTCTGACCTTTCTGCGATCGAGACATCGAGAAGAAAATTCTGCGTGCTGAACAGCTTGGTAGGCTTTCGAAACGTCGCCGATGCCGCGAATGCGAGACGAAGTTAGAGCTCTACGAGCATCAGTTACAGATGAAGCAAACAGCATGAGTCGCCTGTCTTCAGGTAAGCGATGAGCTTTTTAACGCACACTGTGATCGAACATGTAAACGTTCTCAGAAATTTCATGTTCTGATATCTAATGCGCACTTGCTGTTCATGGTGCCGGTGTGGCTGGTGTGTCATAATGCCGAAGGAGATCGAATGCTTGTGCTGCAAGGAGCTCGAAAACACTGCCGAATGACTGCAGTATGAGTGCATTACAACCCACAAAGATTTCCAACTTCTATTCTTCAATATGACTGTCCTGAAGGTCGCATATTGAACTCCGTGGGCAGCGCGAACCTATGAGCGACTGTATTCACAAGTAAGTCACATGTGTCCTTGTCGAACGACGTTAAAATTTGGGCGCCAAAAACTGGTTTGGTCGTGCAATAGAGTCGTTAAAAACTCCAGTACAGGGCGCAGCACATAAAAAGGCTATACAGTACACGACTCTGAACTGGAGAAAACCAATATAGGCAATTTTGTAATTGTCAGTGTGCTGTGTCCTGAGTCACGTTTTTATGTATTGCCCTGTGCATAAGGTTTTAGCGTAGGTTTTTAGCGATATTGAGTGTTCTTGATTGTCGATTCAGTGAAAAGTAAAATAATTTTGGGTTCTAAAAGAACACAGCATGTGTAGTAATGTACAAGGTGTGGGCAGGTAAGCTGCAGTTACTCTCAGGTACATGTAGAAATGACAATGCACACACACTGTACTGTAACCGGCTACCTATTTGCCTAAACTATATTTTATGTACATCTGTGTAGACGATGCAGATACACTGCGTATCGCCAGTTTGCAAGGTGAGTATGGCACAAGCTTGGAAAAACAAGATCATGGTCATCCCAGCCTGTGCAGTGAAGAGGGTCTGGCAAGCCTTTCCCACAGAAAATGCCACAGGCTTCAAGTACCCAAGGTCCTAACTGGGGGTACCTCTTCGCACAGCTCGTCTATCACATTTAAAATAATTCAGCATCTGTATTTAGGATGATCTATAGCTCTCAGGATGATGCATGGTTCATGAGTTCAACATGTTGTGTTGAAACACAACACTAGTCCTTTTTAATGAGCCTTGCGGAACGATAGATGAGCACTCCTTTCGTGACATTGTGTACCATTGCTGCAGTGAACAATTTCTTGAGCAAGACTGATGAACGAACAAAAAATAGAGTCTTGTCTTCCAAATATGTGTGTTCCTTGTAACTTCCGTATTTGTTAAGTGACCCATGTTGATGTCCCCCCTCATGTAATGCCTGCAATGGCCTTTGAGATATATTCATAAATAAATAAATATCAAAACCGGAAAAAGATATAACACGTATCCTCTCTTTGTGTGAATGATACATAGACATTCTCAGAAGATTTGTACATAGTCACACTTTGCCTCATTTTGCATAAAGCCTAGTTCCACCTCTTACATCATCTCCACATCTTCAATCTCCAAAGCAGTACAAGGCTAAAGTAATCAGCTACTACATAAAAAGAAGGAGGGGAGGAACACAAATGCTGACACATCTAAAATTCGAAGAAACCCTGGTACTTTCACGGGGCTACTCACGGCTCAGTGCTGGATCAGATCCCGATGGAAAACAGCTTTTCTGAGCCTCAGTGATAGATTCCTTTGATTGCACTGACTGTGAGGCACATCTCATTGGCTTGGTGGCAAGTGGGCTTGCGTCTGATAGTAAGATTTGGAAGAAAGGGAGCAAGGAACATCGCTCTACGGTCTTAAGGAGGATATCAACGTTACCTGTCAAGGTACAGCATTTCATGTTGCTTTCAGTAAGTACAACACTCCTCATAGCAGTTACCATTCGTGTTGGGAAAGCATGCTGAATTTAGCTCAGGTAGTGCATCCAGAACTGTGAATCGGGTTCATAGAGAGCACCTGGTGAGAGGGACAGCAACAGTGTCCAGTAAAGACTCTCCAGGAATTTTGTGCAGGTTTGGGGGTCACACCTTTTAATAGTGTTGATGGAAAACAGGGTGTGTGAAACACTGACTTCTGGTAGATGAATTCTTGTTATTTATGACCAGGTACCCATGTTCTAGTAATCTAGAAAAAGCCTTGGCTCTCTTGGAGGAAATTACTAATGAATCTGAGTGTCTTTTGTGGAAAGAGGTTGTAACTGCCTTTCTATCCACCCTTCTTAGTTGCCCTAGCAAAAGCAAATATGTAATACTGTACACCATATCTGATGCTAGCACACTAATTGCTTTGAGTGTTCTCAGGCTTCTGAAATGGAGCTACCTCGTACATACGCTGTGCCATGTCGGCAAGAACATAAATCAGACTGCCTTTACTTTTTAAATTGGCCCTTCAGTGCTTCATGTGACTGCAAGAATGGCACCCCCAAAACAATAGGCAACAAGAATGATTTCTGCAATGTATTGAGCTTTGTAAAACAACAACTTTATTTGAAAATATATTCCAAAAGCCGGGTGACAACCTCATAATGTAGCGTCCTTTACTGCAAACACCGCTGAACACAACGAATAAAAACAGAGCGTAAACGTTTTGTCGCCTATCCGGGAAGCATCATCAGTACAACAGAGGCCAAAGATGAGCACATCAGCCTATCTAAGAGGGAATCTTACACATCCGATAGGGGGCCACGGTATGTATTACAGGCTGAAGCATCACGCCTGATAAAGCAGGATTCTAAGAACTTTCTAGGGCCCCATCGCTAGTCATGAGCAAAGATTACTGCACCATCAAAATATATGTCCCTTAGAACAGCAGTGGTAGACTGATTCGGTCCTCTTTAGTTAAGCTAAGCATTAGTAGCCCTGGCAACTGGCTCTTTTAGTCTTGTCCCAAGTCTTTTGTCTATCTCGCCAATGTAGGTTGCATCACATTGTATGCACTCAACTTGATATGCACAGTCAAAATGCCTGATGGGCACAGTGCCCTCCAAATAGCGTATGAAATACGTTGGATGAAAGGAATGCGGACCACCGATTTGACTCCTTTGATGTTGTTTTTGATTGTTCTCTGTTGGAGGGATGATGCCACCTGGATAGGCAATTAAACATTTACTCTCTTTATTCTTGATTGTTGTGTTAAGCCAGTGTTCTGAGTAAAGCATTTTACATTATGAACTTTGTTTGAATGATGATTAGTGGCGAGCTTCATACCCTGGGCCACTACTCTAACAATTGCTTGTGGTAGTGTGGCGAAATGGAATAACGAGCCTTGTAGACAATTTACTTGGCAATATATTTATTTATCTCTCATAGGTTGAAGAACCCAGTGTGGTGTTACATAATGGAGGGGCACGTAATTATACAAGACCGATCACCAAAAGGCCTTGCTTTTGACTAGATTAAAATGTGAAGCGATTGTAATATAACAAATGCTGCATGGTGGCGATATGATAGGTTCTCCTTACGAGTTGTCGCCGCAGTTACGGTTAGTTGAGAAACTGCATATCCAGGTAGCAGGATCAAATTTTAATTAGGCTACTTTGGCCAACACGCGAGCGTAGAGCACAGTGTCAAAAGCCCTTACAAAATAAAAAGAATACTACATCTACGTGGACCCAGAAATCAAGACAGTTTGAAATGCTGTGAACGAATGCCACTACGTTAGTTGTGCATGAATACCCTTTTCTAAAGCCATGCTGGAATTTAAAAAAAGAAATCGACATGGTAGTACATGATGTACTCCATTAGTTTACAGGGAACCCTAAAAAGTGGAGCTGGTTAATAGATAGAAGGAGCATAGTTGTCACCTCTTCTGAAGACAGGAATAAGCTTGAGACCTATGTCCTCGACTAAAGAACCTTTGACACAGATTAACGTATCTTCATTCCAGCTCTTTCACTTTCAGATGTTCATCTCTGTTGAGTGGTCTGTCATTCTTGTAATAGAGATTGGAATTGAAATGCAGGTGCATAAGGGATGCTCTGAAAGAAAAGTGTTTGGTTTTAGTCCTCTTAATGTTTCTGAAAACGAAAACAAACTTCACTGTGACTATTCTTCTGAAATTAGCAATTCCAGGATGACAGCAAAAAAATATATCTTGCCATATCATTATATCCACCTGGCACTTCAATTGAATAATGGCAGTTGAAGATGACGATGATTCAATTTAATGACGCATAAGCAACTCGGGCTATAGTGCGCCAAAACCATGGTAAAACTGTGAGTTGTTAAATATCAGACGATTATACTAAAATAATATACTTTGTTGGTTGGTAAATTGAGATATAGACAAAAACATGATATGATAAAAATAAGCAATTGAAGAAAAGGCAATTGTTGGCTTTGTGTGACTGATGTCGAGTTTGTCACAGTACGTGTTGAATAATAATGTACGCTGATACGCTGTAGCATATAAAGTACAATCATACACACGCTCAATATGTGGTGGATATGTGAAACCAATATACACATACTTACATTTCAAACTTTCTTGAAAAAGGCAGTGTAAGTCTGTCGGATTTGCCAGACTCTATACAAAGCCAGTAAGCACAGTGTGGAATGACTGATTCATCTTTTGAAGGCAGAGGTGCAGCTACCACGACGCTTCGTCATCTCAATGCTTCGGAGCGGCATAGCCTAGTAAGAAGCCATCAGAAGGATCTCATAACGATAACTTGGTCGAAAAAGTGGAGGGTTCTGTGGGATATGTAAGAAAGCATACGCGTTACACAACAGCTACGAGAATGATCGACTGCACCTGCATGGTTTTCAGTACGTAGACTTGGAACTGAAAAATAAATGTGCTAACCTTGTTGATACTACTTTTCCGTCAGGACCACACGAGAGCACATTTGGTTTTTTTAGTTGAAGGTATCATCAGGCCCCTATGCTCCTTTGAGATGCAGCAGACAGAAGTTCGCTGAGGCGAGTGACTGCCGTTGCGGTTCGTCGCTTCGCAGCAGATCAAGAACAGTACACCGCAACGATAGGTGAAACGTTCAGAATATGGTGACCAACTCCAACACCAACCCAATGACCCGAACAAAGACGATGAACCGGGAGTCACACAAGTTCGCAAGCTCTGCATACGGCATCCATTACAGCTGACCGGATACGGAAGCATATATCGAACGCCGTGTACAGATTGAAAAGAAAATCGTAGAAACTGTTGCAGGTGATAAATGCAGGGTATATTTTTCTTTTTGAGGCTCTGTAACAAAAACATATTAACGTAGAAATGCCATTTCATGAAGGAAATTAACAGATATTGCGTGACCACGTGACGCGTTTGAGCCAATTGTGGGTGTTGCGAGTGGCCCCCGTGTTGACGTCATCTTGATGGTGGGCCGGGGTGGATATTCTATATAAGCGTATGTTTTCTCGGTTTGACGCTAGGCGTGCTGCACTCGGATGAAGTCGAATGTTTAAAATTCGAGTTTAGAGAAACCGTGGGGTTTTAATGCGTGAATTTTCGCATGTGGAGTCCTTGTTGGGTGCTTTATCGACTACAAGTACGAAAGAGCTCCCACAGTTTCTGGTCAGAGTCCCTTTAAGACATTCTGCTTTCGGAACCTTCTGCATGCTGAACATTCTGTACCAAACGTAAGAACGTATAAACACCATGTAGATGTGTTTACGGTCTTACGTTTGGAACAGAAGGCGCAGACTACGGAAGGTGCATAAAGCAGAATGTGTTAGGTCCATAAAAAGAGCATGAAAATTAAAGCAGCGTTCGTTATTCTCATATTGGAATTGTATATGACTCGCAATAATGATCTCTTCACGGCGATATGCCTTATCATAACTAAAACAGCTTATCCCGCGCAGTAGTCACCATTACCTGCGAGTATAAATTAATACTCCGACTGAACTGAGCGTGTGTATCACAATTGGGGTTTTCTGGCCCAGATTATGATTTTTATTGCACCATATGCCAGTATTCTAAAATGTGTGCTCCTTCATCCAATTTCCGCACACACATGCTTTGCCTGCTTTTCCAAACAAGAGCATATGTAGCATCGTAATGTCACAATTGACATTATGACGTTCTTACTTTCTTTTCTTTTTTCTTTCAGATGCATATAAACGATATCTTAATGAGAGGCCCTCAGATCCACCGAAGGCTACAAGGCTGAGTTCTTTTGTTCTGCACATGCGATTTTTTTTTCGAACGATTTAAATAAAGAGTAAACAGATTGCACAGATTGTCACTTGGTGTAGAACATCGTTTCTTTACTGTCTCCTGCAAAGCTTATAAGAACATTTGGATTGAGTCTTGTGAGAAACAAGCTATAAGAAGGTCTATGAGAAACCCTTAAGAGAAACTTTATGAGATCTCATAGAGATCCGATGGGAAATTCTATGAGAAAACCTGTAAGAATTTGGGAAATAATCCCATAGAATTTCTCTTAGGATTCTGTAAGATGTTTCTTGTGAGAATTCCTGTAGGATTTTTCAATAGGGACGGCTGTATGTCGTGAGGGCCAGGGAGCAGATGTCTCTGACGATCTTGGAGCGAGGAGAAGATAATATTCGCAGCGCCGCCTTGCTGTCCGCAAGCACAGTCCAGTTGGTTGGGGGCCTCGTTGATATAAGTTTCAGGGCTTCATTGATGGCGACGAGCTCTGTTTCGGTGGAGGATGTGTCGTGAGGAAGCTTGAGCGCGTAGTTAGTTGGCGCATTGTACGTAAGGTGAATGCTGTGGAAACGCTGGATATACAGGAAGAGCCAGCAAATGAGTACACAGTAAACAACGAGAGGACAGTGAACGATGAAAGGAGAAAATTGCACCTTGAATCACCCGACGAGATTTGCAGACGATTGCTATGAAGAGAAAATCGTCTGCTTGGGTGCTTGCTGGCTGGCTTCATTCTCATAATAGGCGATTTCAGATATTGCCCTTGTGCTCCGTACGGGGGCCCTCCGTCGCCCAAGTCACGCGCATCGCGCAATGCGTCGTGGGAAATGGTTTACATTCGTGCTTGCTGCGTGTTGCTCGAAGTTGCGGGAGTTCCCCTAGAAGTCGGCCCAGGACGCACATTTCCCCAGGGCGTCAGTCGTGACGTTGCCCACATACGTGAGGCCGACAACGGCAAGCCCTTTCACCATCACCACCACCACTGTGGGAGGTGAAGGAGAAACAAAACCGAAACCGTTTGCGCTCTTCTTCTCTCTGACTCATGAAAACTAAATCCCAAGGTGCAGCGGGGCTTTCGCAACACGGCGCTCTCTGGTAGGGCCATCCATGCTATTTCTGAAATCGTCTATTCGGCTTCGCGGTTTTACCTTTCGTATTGAATTTTTTTTCTATGTACGGAATCGCTTTATACAGCAGCAGCATCAAGTTCGACACACTCCGTCGCTTTCAATGCTGTGCGCAACGCCCTTTCCCATTATGGCGCCATCAAGATGGAAGGAGCCGAAACACAGGTACGGGCTATAGAAAATATTCAGGAGCGACGGCTTTTTATTTTTCTTTTCACGAATTTTTCGCTGTAGGTCGAATGGACTGTTGACTGTACTGACAAAAAAATTATAGTGCATGACGCACGCTCCGTGCTGTGCGGGGTGCTACGATAGAAACCAAATTTCTCAAGCGTTGCCATCATTTTTCGAGAAAGATTTCTTGGTAATCACTATCAGTAATCTGTCTCAGATTCCCGACAAGTGACGGTGGCATGACGTTGGAGAGTTTTACCCGGTTTATGTTGTTGGAAGCGCCGCACCGTGCCTGGCAACCAGCACAATATCAATTGTAGGTCATGGTCCGGAGGAAACCTGGCGCGGCTACGTCGCATGTAAAGCGTGTGGTCAATTCAATCGCAGAAGAAAAAAAGACTCAGAGAGCAGCGAAGTGTACTGATAAGACGCGATTTGCTCTGGCGGAGGGCAGATGGCATTCTACTGGAGACGTAAACCAGAACGACACCGCCTTGACACTACGACGCAATTTGCTCTCTCAATGTAATTCGCCGTCATTCGTGTACCTAACTAAGGACAACGTTCTCGTCCTCTCACGGCATCTCCCGAAATCTCACGTTTGCTCCAATATACGCAGCCTTATCCTCGTCGTACAAGAGCAAGGCGTCGGACTAGCCTTACGTGCTGTGTAGCTCGTCTTACGAACCGCTCGTGCAAATTCCAGAAGTTCCTGCTTTTAGGGCATGTGACGAGCCAAACCAAAACACAATAAACGGCAGAACGCCAATGTTCACTGGTAGTAGCTGTTCACGGGCTTCATGTCAACCGCCTGAGCGTATCGTTATCACTACCACCACCAACTGTATGTAACTGATAAGTTATAACGTGCAGCTGCTCAACTCCAGTGTTCCCACACAACAAAGCTGCTCCGCAGAGGGAAGGAAAACTTCTCGTCGGGACCAATATTGTCTAATTATGCATCAATATCCCTAAAATATGTTGTGCCTGCTACAAGCGAGAAATGAAACCTGCACAAGGTTTTTTCTGTCTTCTGGTGATCGCAGACAATGCATATCGAGGAGCACTCAGGTGAACCCCAAAAAGTGTTTCTTTTCCGACTGTTTATGGAAACATGATTGCGCAGCTATAATAGACCGCAGAGCGAAAATGCTTTGCATGGTGACTCCTGTTTCACAGGTGAGGCATGGTTTCGAGTCAGTTAAGTTTCACCTCATTGCTTCATTAATGAATCCGTACAATGTACTTAGTTCACAGTACAACTTCTCTCCGTTGCGGGTATCGGTATGGATCGAGTGCGGATGCGGATGTCGGTACTACACGCTGATCAGACGCATATGTGTTCTTGAAATGGAAAACGCTCCCGTTTGGCCGATCACGCATCCACTCCACTCCACCCCGACTCCACACTCGAGTGAGACATGAACGGGCAGTGATGCACTTACGCGGTGCGTCATTATTGTTTACCTGCGTAGCCAGATGCGTACCGCATACAGTTCGATCGAGCACAACCCTTGCAGTACGTGCGCCTTTCGAATGGACGTACTTGGTTGCCATGACAACCGTGCCGAGCACCGTTCGTAACGCGTGAATATACAACAGGAACTATGCATTAAACCCAACTCAAATGACCGCCTACCAGCCGTGGTACCCACACCACAAACCTCCCAAACGGAGATTCTGAACGACGAGCTCGGCCACGTCACCGGTATCCTTCAAGATAAATGTTGCGTGGAAGATATGCAAGTCGCTGAAGACAAAGGTGAGAAGCCGTTCCAAGTCATCACGTACCGGAAAAGGCGACCGGGTGGCATCCCAGTCGTCTTCAGATGTGCGACAGAGTCGGATTCATTCTGGCAGGTTGACCCCAACCTCATAGCAAGAGAGATCTTGAAGGCTACTCAAGAAAAAGTGCGGCATAACCGTATCAACAAGCACGGTACTCTCATCGTCCACGTGTCCTCTGAACAGTCTGCCCGCAGCCTGGTCGCACTACGATCACTTGCTGGAGTCTCTGTTCATCCCTACATCCCAGAATCCTATCTGCGCGCGATGGGCCGCATATTTAAAGTTCCGCGCCGATACAGCGAAGAACAGCTTCTAGAATATCTGAAGCCCAGCGGAGTCCTTCGTGTAAAGAGAGAAGTGGCATATACCCGCGAGAGCGATGGTTCCGCCAACGAAATCGTCAAATCCAGTGTCCTCCTAACGTTCCAGCCCGGGCTCGCGCTCGCCCCGGAAGTCTGCATTGGATTCTCCTGCTACCCGGTGTCAGAGTACGTTGAGCCGCCAGTTCAATGCTTCAAATGTCAAAGGTACGGCCATTATGCACGAAATTGCCGCGGACACCTGCGGTGCAAGGTGTGTTCCGGTCCCCACGACTTCAAAGACTGTACGGCGAAGCGCGAGCCCAAATGCGCAAACTGCACCGGACCTCATACTGCCACCTATCGAGCTTGTAGAGTTGCTAAGGCGGCAATGGCCAGTCATCGACGGAGAGTCTTGTGCGAACGGACAATCTCACCTCCTCTTGTCAATAACCGGCCGCAGACTGATTTTCTGCACCATCCTGAACCTCACTTCCCGAGCCTTTCAAGTACCAGTCAACAGCCTCAGGTTGGAAACAAGAAATTCAATAAAACATTCGCCTCTGTCGCCAGGACGGTCACGTGTGCTTCGTCACCCCAACCGCCCTCAAAGGAACATGAACCGATGCAATCTGTGACTGGATCTCAGCGTCAAACTTGCTGTCAGCCAGCGCTCCAAAGTCACGACAATGTCTTCGGTTCCGTCCTCACTATGCTGTTCGCAGCACTACGTTCCATCGTTCATCGGATTCCCTTAGCATCCGATCTACCGAAGGTCAGAGCAGGGCTTGCTCTCGAACCACTTCTGAACAATGGTGCCTCCACTTTGGTACCCCGGAATGCCTAATAGGACAACGACCCCGTCAGCGCTTCGATATCACCAAGCAACAGTTTTTCAATGGAACGCAAGGGGTCCGCAGTCGAAGTTGTCCGATTTCCACCGAATCCCGGTGCCGGCTGTGCTGTCTGGGGTTTTTCCTGGGTTTTCCCCAGACGCTTTCGGACATATGTCGGCACAATTCCCCTAGAAGTCGGCCCAGGACGCACATTTCCCCAGGGCGTCAGTCGTGACGTTGCCCACATACGTGAGGCCGACAACGGCAAGCCCTTTCACCATCACCACCACCACCACCACCTGTCCGATTTCCGCCAGTTTGTGTGGCGACACAAATTCCCCCTCATGTGCATATCCGAATGCGGCATTACGGAGGAATTTCGTTTGTCGGAAGATGTCACCTTCGTTTCCGAGCCCCTTGGAAGAAGAAGCAGAGCAGCGTTCTTCGTGCGCTCCGATATACTTGCAATACAAAACCGCGTGCGGATAATAGGGGCTGGCGAATACGTATGCTGTACTGTTCGTTTGGCTTCTCTTGACATCACGGTCGTCTCCTTATACATCCCACCGGCAACTCATTACAATGTGTATGACTTGGGCGCCCAACTGGACAGCATTCCCTCTCCGTATGTCGTCTGTGGGGACTTCAACGCCCATAACATCATCTGGGGCAGTACACGCTCGGATACGAAAGGGGAGAGGCTTGCTGCCCTGTTTCAAGAACGGGATCTTAGGCTTCTCAATGATGGCTCCCCTACTTTTATACAAGGCGCACTACTTTCATCGTGCTTGGACCTAACAGCCGTGTCTGCATCGATAGCGCATCGTTTCACCTAGTGCGTTGACGTAGACACGCTCGGGAGTGACCACCTGCCCATACTGCTTAGCATCCGTGGCGCCCGCCAGCCCCACGCTAGTCACTGCATCAAGCGGACCAACTGGGAGAGTTACAGGACTGCTCTCGATCCACTTTCACCGCCAATACGCCCGACAGTGAAAGTGGCTTTTCTCGGGCAATCACTGATGCAGCGAAATTAGCTACAAGCGTTATCCGCGTCCCCGGCCATTTTTCTGCGGTTGATGCCGAATATGAGAGGCTCCGTGGCATTCGTCGTCGCGCCGAGCGCAGAGCTCGTCGCACCCAACTTCCAACTCACCAAGCTGAAGCTCGATGGATCCAGAAGGCAATTCAAAGGCGTCTACGTAAGTTAGCGCGCGACCGCTGACGGAACTTCGCTGCATCTTTGTCACCCCGTACACCGAGGTCTCGTATATGGACCGTGCTCAGGGGGCTTTCTGCCCCAGTTGCTCAGCGGAACCCATTCCTATCGTTATCACTAGCTTCCGGGCGCTCAGTTCTGCAGATCGCTGAAGAGTACTGCGCACGTCTCACCACGCTCTCAGCCTCTGCGCTGTCTTCTGCACGTGATATCCCTATCGTGCTGGATTCCTCTTCAGACCCTGCCTTGGACGTACCTTTCTCGCTTGTTGAGCTTGAATCTGCCCTGAGTAATTCCCCCCAACACACCTCGCCTGGAGCTGACCAGGTGACGTACAAAGCCCTCCGGAATCTCCCCTTATGTGGCCGTCGGCTCCTCTTGAGGCTCTTGAACAGAACCTGGCGGACAGGTGAAGTTCCACGCGGATGGAAAACTGCAATGGTTGTTCCTCTTCTGAAACCAGGCAGGTCGCCGCATAATATTGATTCCTTTCGCCCGATTGCCCTCACAAGCTGCGTTGCGAAGACAATGGAGCGCATGGTTTTCCGCCGCTTGAACTGGTACCTGGAAAGCACGCGCTTTTTTCCTGAGGTGATGGCAGGCTTTCGTCTGGGACGTTCAGCAATTGACAACGTACTCGATCTCGTCGCTGAAGTCCAACAAGCAAAGGCTGAAGGCAACCTCACCGGTGCAGTTTTTCTCGACGTAGAGAAAGCTTATGACAACGTGTTGCACAGCACGATCGTCGCGACGCTACAAGAGGCGGAAATAGGAGGTTGCGCCGCCTCATGGATCCAGGACTTTCTAGCTGACCGACGCATCTTCGTGCGCACAATGGAAGGTGACACCGCTTTCCATCCAGTCCGTCGTGGTGTCCCACAGGGAAGTGTATTGAGCCCTGTCCTCTTTGATGTTATAATGGCTTCGCTTCCCGCCCAGCTTCGTTATCATACCCGCATCACTTTGTACGCAGACGACATCTGCATATGGACCTCTCCCACCCGTCGAGACACCGTCCAACGCCGGTTACAATGCGCCTTGGATTCTATTGTAGAATACCTTGCCGACCGAGGCTTATCGGTCTCTCCTGCTAAGACCGTTGCCATGGCTTTCACCCGACGCTCATTCCAAAGGTATCCATTGTTCGTCAGTGGGACACCGCTGGACTTTGTGCCTCATTGCAAGTACCTTGGCGTGACATTAGACAGAGGCATGACGTGGGCCCGGCACGTGAAAACAACAGCCACCAAGACCAGCGGTTTTGTATGCTCTACGTTGCATTGCTGGATCGTCGTGGGGCCCTTCATGCGCTGACCTCCGTCACGTGCACACAGCGTTGATTCTGGGCACATTGCGGTACAGCCTGCCTATTCTACACGGCCTCAGCATATCCGGAGAGCGTGAGCTTCTCAATATTCAGGCCCGAAGCCTCCGCGTCTGTTTGGGAGTTCCTAGAACGACAGAGACCTATTATGTCCTGGCAGAGGCACGCGAAACACCAGCAGGCGTCCTACGAGACGTGGAAACACTCCGGATATATGCGCGGTACCTCACACAGCATCCTTACCATCATCTTCGGCTCATTGATATTGACTGTCCGGACTCCAGCATTGGTATTGCTGTTGACCGCCTGAAAGTGCACCTCCCCACCACGCCATCAGTGCTTTCCTATGCCCCGCCGATGTGGACTCTTCGCAGGCCTCCTGTATGTGATCACATTCCTGGTCTTCTGAAGAAAAACTCTGTACCTCCCGTTGTTGCTCACCAACTTACACTGGAGCACCTTAACTCAGCGTACTCTCAACGACTCCCTGTGTACACTGACGGATCAGTGTCTCAAGGCGGATCTACTGCAGCCTTTTATATGAAATTAAATGAAAACCTTGAAGTGGCGCACAAGCTCCCCTACGAAACGTCATCTACAGAGTCCGAGCTCTTCGCCATACTGACCGCGTTGAACCACATAGCGGTATCACCGCCTGGCGCTTGGGTTGTGTTCACGGACAGTAAGGTGGCGCTAGAAGTTCTAGCAAATTATTGTTCCAGAACAATCGGCGGCCTAGACACCATGATAGTCGCAATATACAACCGACTTCTATCGTTTGGTCATAGCCTGTGTTTCCAATGGGTACCCAGTCACACCGGCCTGCACGGAAACACCCGCGCAGACGTCTTAGCACGTCGGGCACATGGGGACGGCACCTCCAATAACTGTCTCCTACCACTTTCAGCGTCATCGTGTCGGTTACAGACACAGCGACTCCGTCATAACGGCACTCGGCAGTTTCAAGAGGACGCTGTCCGACTGAACGACCATCTCCGGTCTATCGACCCGTCGATGGATTTCGTTGCCACACACAACTGCTCGCGTCAAGAAACGTCCATTCTACACCTACTACGCCTTAATGCCGCCAGGACACCTCTACTTCTCTGTAAAATGGGTCTTCTCCAGTCGCCCAAACGCCCCATTTGCGCTGTTGAAGCTGATGTGCCACACCTTCTCTTCGATTGTCACAGATTCGACACCCCTCGAGCCACGCTGAGACGACGCCTACTCGAGCTGCGGTGCACGGACTTTTCTCTGGCCACTCTGCTCGGCCCAGTACGAGATCACACATAGCGGTCTGTGACCAAAGCAGTTCTCACTTTCTTGAGAGATTCAGGTCTGATGAACAGCCTGTGAACTCAGTCGTGCAATCTCATTCTTCTGCGCCCCACTCTCACCCTCAACGCATTAACCTCATGCTTTCCTTTTAAAGTCATCTTCTGTGATTCATCTCATCATTCTTTCACCGTTTGTTAGTCATCTTTTTTTTGTCATCTTTGTCTACCTCATCCTTCTTTCATCATTTGTTAGTTTTTCGTTATTTCCTAATTCTTTTTCTTTTTCTTTATTTCTCAATTTTCTTTCTTTATTTATTTCTTATTCCTTCCTATTTCTTTCTTTCTTTAATTCTAATCTTTTCTTTTTATTTATTTATTATTATTTCTTATTTCTGGAATAACAAGCCGACGTCCCGTTTGGCTGACATTCCCCAGTTTTTTTTCCTTTTCGTCTAATAAATATATCCCCCCCCCCAACTCAAATTTCACGCGACTTCTGTGCCTTTACACACATGTAGGAGCTCGACCTTTTCATTTTTCTTCCTACTTTTAGTGGGCTAGGCGACTAGTCTCTGTCCATTGTTTGTGTCTACCCAGAGTCGATAATGGCAGCAACACATCATCTGCGACGGAATTTGAGTTAATGCCAATTCATTTATGCTTTGCAGGAACACATCGCTTGGAACGCTTGAAAACACACTTTCACGCTGGCTGCCACGTTTTACTAATGATGACAAACGAGGGGAGATGACTAACAGTGGAGGGTTTAACGAGCTCTCGGAGGGGGAGGGGGGGGGGCATCTCTATTTCAGACTATGCTCCGAAACGTGTCTTCTCTTAAAGCTAGCGCAGACTCACCCAAATGTAGCAAAGGCACGATTAAGTACATTCTAAACGTTATAAAAACATTTGCATAAAATTACATAAAAAGAACGAAGGGACCAGACAACGCATATAAATAGACGATAATGAGATGGGGCTGATGGGTGCTGCCCCAGTGCCAATTGTAGAGAATTAAGGACAACAATGGAGATGGCAGTTCAGGTGATCAAAGCACAGTGGAGCATGGGTGGGGAGTAAGGCGTTACAAAGTAGTACGATACCGGTAACGCGTTACATTTGAGAGAAAAGCAATGAGTAACGTCATTACATTTTACTAACTAACGCCTGACGGCGTTATGCGTGTTCGGGAACATTGCTTCATCGTCTAAACTTGAAAGCTTGAGCGAGGACCATGCCTGCTGAATCCCGGAAAATCCCCGATTTATTCTATTTGTCTTCAACACTGACAAGAATGTCACATCGGCGCCCACGAAGAACGCAAAAAAAGGATTATTGACCTACCCTGGTTGAGATGTCACCTTTGTTTACCACCTCTATTTCTCACTCCCTCTGGCATTTTTCGGACGAATGGGGCAAAAGCGACAGAAAAATAGCCTCTACCCTTTGAACCATAGGTGGGGAAGTTACTTTAATTTTGTAGTGTACTACCGTTACTCACTACGTTTTCAAAAAGTAACGCGTTACGTTATTCGTTACTTTTGCAGTAGTAGGTAACGCGTTACTAACGCCGTTACTTCTGATAAGTAATGCCGTTGCTTTTGCGTTACTTCACCAGTTGTCCTTATTATTATTGTTATTGTTGCTTAAGTCACATAAGTGCATTCCACAAATCAATGCAAGCGCATGAACACATGAACACAACGCATGAACACAACTTACATTTTCGATTTATTGCAACGCAGAAGTGTATAGTTGACGTTCAAAATGTTCATCTGTGAGCTTCTCCCGTTGGGCTGAGAGGACGCCTAATGACCAGTGAATGCTCCTTGTCAAGGTTGATAGAGACGGTGGCCTTTTATGTTGCACAGTACAAATCCAAACAGCCAATCACTTGGTACTTTGCTACTTGTTCAGAGGGTAGGGGCTATTTTTCTGCCGCTTTTGCCCCATTCGTCCGAAAAATACCAGTGGGAGTGAAAAACAGAGGTGGTAAACAGAGGTGACATCTCAACCAGGGTAGATCAGCAACCCTTCTTTTGCGTCCTTCGTGGGTGTCGATATGACCTTCTTGTCGATGTTGAAGATGGATAGAAAAAATCCGGGATTTTCCCGGATTCTGCAGGCACGGTCCTCGCTTAAGATTTCAAGTTTAGACGATGAAGCAATGTTACCGAACACGCAGTAATGCATAACGCCGTTACGCGTTAGCTATTAAAAATGTAATGACGTTACGTTACTCATTACTTTTCTCCCAAATGTAATGCGTTACCATATTTCACTACTCGAATGTAACGCGTTACCGGTAACGCACTATACTTTGTAACGCGTTACTCCCCACCTACACTGTAAACTTTTTCACACCTTTAAAGGTGTGCGCTATGAACATTCAACCTGGTTGCGTAACATTGCATCTCCAGGATGATATTTTACAAAATTTGGAAAGCATTACTAAAGATCAAGTGTCAGTGCAAATCTTGCTTTCATTATGTCTTGGATATCGTAGGTACGAGCTAATGCATATATGCATCGCTATCGATAATCGAGCACGCGCAAGTGTCTACAATACTGTTGAACAATGTTGATTTGTTGCAAGACTGAATTTTTGGACAGACAACACTCGTGTAAAGAAAATTTGTGCGAAACCGTGCTCCATTATGATGTTACCAAAATTACACCTAAAAAGGCGTGCGCCATGCACGTTATTACACCTTTAAAGGTGTGAAAGGATTTAGAGTGTATGCTTTGAACAAGCAACGAGGTATCAAGGGATTGGATGTTTGGATTTGTACTGTGTAATATAAAATGTCACCGTCTCTATCAACCTTGACAAGATGCACTTGTAGCGGCCATATCCGCGCGACACCAAGCGCGGTCTCCCCTCGCGCTCTGGAATAAACATTCAGTTCTGCCTATCGCCCTGGTCTGATCAGTCGTCTTCCACACTGGTGACCCGAACATGATCATGGATGGCAACCCTCTTCCCAACATCTCCGACACCACCGCAGGCCTTTCAGGAGCAACGACGTTTTCAAAAATCGATTTAACCAAGGCATACCGTCAAATACCTATGGCCGAGGAAGACGTCGCGAAAACTGCGATCGTAACACCCTTCGGGCTTTTTGAATTCCTCCGGATGCCCTTCGGCCTACGAAATGCGGCACAGTCCTTTCAACGATTTATCGACAACATGACGCGCGGCCTTCCTTTTGTATTTGCCTACCTCGACGATTTGCTGGTTGCTAGTGCTTCGCCCGACCAACATACGGAGCACCTCCGCATCTTATTCCGACGCCTATCTGACCATGGATTGCTCATCAACGTCGATAAATGCGAGTTCGGCGTGCCTGAGCTGGAGTTTCTGGGCCATAAGGTCAACGCGCACGGAATTTCTCCCCTGGAAAGCAAGGTCAAGCTAGTCCAGGATTTTCCCTTGCCCACAACCATCCGCCAGCTCCGCCGGTTCCTTGGCATGGTTAACTTCAATCGTCGTTTCGTCCCCCACTGTGCTGCTATTCTACAACCGCTAGAAAAACTCCTAAAGGCACATACGCCCAACTCCGCTCGACTCACGTGGCCTCCACAAGCCCTGCAGTCCTTCCGCCAAGCAAAGGAAGCCCTCGCTTCAGCAGCCTCCTTAAGTCACCCAGTAAGTGGAGCTCCTACATCCCTCATGGTGGACGCATCCAACCAAGCCACGGGGGCGGTGCTACAGCAGCGTATTGGCGGCCACTGGAAGCCGCTGGCCTTTTTCTCGAAGAAACTATCTGCTGCGGAAGAGAAATATAGCACCTTTGGTCGCGAACTTCTTGCCACTTTCACAGCGGTTAAACATTTCCGCTACTACCTCGAAGACAAGTCATTCGTCATCTTCACAGACCATAAGCCGCTGGTCTACGCGTATCAATCTGGAAGCTCTCGCTATTCCCCACGCGAAATCAGACACTTCGCCTTCGTAGCTGAGTTCAACGCTGAATTCCAGCACGTTAAAGGAACCGACAACGTCCCTCCGACGCTCTCAGTAGGATCTCTTCCCTCCATGACACCCCCATCAATCTCGGCGATCTTGCCAGGCAGCAAGAGCTGGACCCAGAACTTAGGCACATCCGATCCGGCAATTCGTCCCTCCGCCTGCAGCCTATCCCCTTTACGGGTATCCAGCAGCCTATCCTTTGTGACACGGCAACCGGTTCGCCCCGACCATTTGTACCAAAACCGTTCAGGCGGTCCATCTTCTCATCGCTTCACGGCCTTTCTCATCCTGGAGTCAAAGCCACGCAACGCTTGGTAGCCACCCACTACGTTTGGCCATTGATGAACACCGACATTCGCACCTGGACGCGATCCTGCCTTGCATGTCAACGGGCAAAGGTTCGCAGGCACACCGCGTCTCCCCTCTCGACCTTCTCCTTGCCTGACGCAAGGTTCGCCCATGTCCACATCGACATCGTCGGTCCCCTGCCTCCGTCTCATAATTACAGATACCTCCTGACGTGCATCGACCGTTTCACCCGATGGCCGGAGGCGGCCCCGATGCACGATTCTACAGCCGAGACCGTCGCGCAAGCATTCATCTCAACTTAGATCTCCCGTTTCGGAGTCCCATCTCAGTTAATCACCGACAGGGGAAGTCAGTTTGAATCACGACTCTTTTCTGCCCTCACTCGGCTTCTTGGTACCACCCGATGTCGCACCACAGCCTATCACCCGTGCGCTAACGGCATTGTTGAACGTTTTCATCGTCACCTCAAAGCCGCCATAATGTCCTACGACGACAGCCCAAAATGGAGCGAATATCTTCCCCTGATACTGCTGGGCATTCTCAGTGCTTGGAAAGAAGATCTGAAATGTACACCAGCGGACCTCGTCTATGGGGCCTCCCTTCGCCTTCCAGGCCAGTTCTTCGACCCCCAGCCGCTTGACAACCTACATTTGACAGCAACGTACTATGTCGGACGCCTTCGCGACCACTTCTCCCGAGTTCGACCAACTGCCCCTCGAGTTCCTAGTACCCATTGGACCTTCGTTTCACCCCACCTCCGATCAGCATCTCAAGTTTTCCTCCGGACTGACGCCCTCCGACGGTCTCTACAGCCCCCCTACTCTGGTCCACACCACGTGATCGAACGCCATCCCAAATACATTATCATCGACCACGGTGGCCGTCGGGAAACGGTGTCCATCGATCGACCCGCCTTCACCGAATCCGACACTCAGCCTCCCTTCCTTACCGATTCAGGCTCCACCCCCACCAGTCAACTAGACCTACCTCCCAAACCCCCCAAACGGGTATCCTGGAGCGACCTTGTCGTTTCTGGGGGGGAGCCCTGTAGCGGCCATATCCGCGCGACACCAAGCGCGGTCTCCCCTCGCGCTCTGGAATAAACAGTCAGTTCTGCCTATCGCCCTGGTCTGATCAGTCGTCTTCCACACACTCACTGGCGTGTCTTCCCACTTCGCCTATTCCCATTTCGCTTAATGCCTTTTAGCGGATTATCTCACAATCCCGTAGGGGGTTCACAAACTTCCAACTCAAGGGTCCCATTTGGCCAAATGTATGCTGCAGACAGTCCCACTTCGCCTATTGATCCGTGTCACGTGATGAAAGAAGGCGGTCCACTAGCGTGCTGCCAAAAGTCACTTTCGCATCTTCACATAACTTTACAATGCAAGTAAATGCGAGAAATTTGTTCTTCTTTGTCGGGAAGTCAAAGTTGATTACGCATCTCCATATAGCAACTTTATCCCTTTGCTAGTGCTAGTTCTATTCAAGCGTGCTGCCAAAATTCACTTTACCTGTAATATTTCGTATCTGTGTGCTAAACTAATGAGGCCTGTCACAGGTCACGTGCACAGGGACCACGTCACGACCATCTGGTTGGTCACGGTGTCGCCATGCCTACTTGATCCCTCCGCTCTATTCACGAGTGGAATTTTCTTTCTATCTTTTCATTCTTTTTTTTTCCTTTTTTGAAGTGAGCAAAAATAAAAAAATCTGCCTCTTATTTTTTTCATTCCAAGTCGAATTCCGTGAGCCGCACGAAAAACCTGTGTCCCTGCTAGTGATTTTGCAAAGTGGTATGTCCATTTCCGTGTCCAGTCTGTATGGAAACTTATCTCTTTTTTACGTTAAACATTCATCCATCCATCCATTCATGAATCAACGAAAACGTTTTACTCGATAATAATCGATTCATTTTATTATTTGTGGTATCGCACACACGAGAGAACTGATGTTCTGAGGCTGGAACAACATAGAAGGGACAAATACATACAAGGCCTCAAATTGCCTAAGAAATTAACGATGAAAGATGAAAGTCACTGAAAAGGTTAGTCAGCTGTAGGTTCGAGCTGTGGGTTCGAGTGCCAGGCCGTGGGTTCGAGTAGCCAGGCTTTGGGTTCGAGTCCTACAGCTGGCTAACCTTTTCAGTGACTTTCATCTTTCATCGCACACACCTTCGTTTGCAAATGTAAAGGGTCCTTGTTTCGGACGACGTAATATTGTCGTCGGACGAGCGCATTCATTTCTTGCAGACGTCACTATCAGGGAGGGGCATGTAAGTAACGTCCATTTTTGGACAGTCCCGTTTCGCCTAATGAGATTGCGCAGCAGTCCCATTTCGCCTAACGCAAGTCACCCCTCCCGCCTCTTTAATCCGATAATCCGGATTAGGCGAAATGGGAATAGACGAAATGGGATCTAACCCTCACTGGTCATTAGGCGTCCTCTCAGCCAAACGGGCGAAGCTCACACATGAAAATTTTGAACATCAACTACTTCTTCGTTGCACTAAATCGTACATGTAAGTTGTGTTCATGCGTGACCCTTGTTTGTGTCCAACGTTGCTTGTACTGATTTGCGGAATGCACTTATGTGACTCAACCAAAAATGATACATATTATAAGGACAACTGGTGAAGTAATGCAAAAGTAACGGCATTACTTATCAGAAGTAACGGCGGTAGTAACGCGTTACCTACTACCGCAACAGTAACGAATAACGTAACGCGTTAGTTTTTGAAAAATATAGTGAGTAACGGTAGTGCACTACAATATAAAAGTAAGTTCCCACCTATACAGTGGAGGGGCCCAGTTGATGTCAGGAACTCCCAAAAGTGACGGAGGCCTTGATGTATATGAGCGGGACTGAACCAGGGGCCCAGCACCTTGCCGACAATAAAAGGGCGGCAGTCAACTGTATCCATCCCGCGCTGTAAGATATCGCGATCCTCTGGTAGACGGGGCAGTCCATATGAGGCAGTATAGGCAGTACAGGCCTGTTGAGCTGGGCCAGGTGGCGCTGCAAACCTTGTGTGTCAGCGCCGCTAGTGGCGACCTTTCCAACACACGGCCGCTCCCTAGCAGACGACACTCAGTCTACGCTGGCTAACTTGGTGTGGCGTTATCATTTATTATATATGTTTTAGGGATAGAAAAAAGTCAGAAAGATCGACAAATTCTTTCAAAAGAAGTTGCTGAAACAGGTGTACGATGTGCGGCACGAGGTACATATGCAGAACGTGTGTTTGTCGCGAATGACGCTGCTTGTTAGGGTGTTTAGTGTGCTTCTCTTGTGCACTGGGAGTGCCAAAGTATAAATCTCATTCTGAGCAAAATCAAGCTTAACGAGAACGAGGCAAAGATTAATTCGCAGGGTGCTTACCGAATTCACTGGGGACTTAACAAACCGTTCGTCGTTATAATTGATGAGAGTTGAACAATAATAACGGAACTTCTAAAAGAAACGCAAACTGTTTTATGGTTCAACACACAAATAGTTGCTCTTTCCTGGAACCTTTGGTTGTGTTCTCCGCGTGCCGGATGTTCACGGCGCTACCATGAACACAGAATAAACAGCCATTGGGCAACGCAGTACCGATGATTTCGAAGCATTTTCGGGAACAGCCATGCAGCGTGAGCGAACTTCTCGACTACTTAGATTTGGAATCAGCTATCATATGTCCACCTCGTTCAAACAAACGTCTATAACTTTTTCTTAAATATACGTACGGAACCAAAGGTTGTGCACGTATACATATGCACGAGGCTATATTGCATATGTATATATGAAGTTTCTGGTGGCGATGACCCTGACCCCGTGAAAGAATTGCTAAAAACAAGTGAGCTGGTGAGTGTAATTCATGACAGTAAGACCCCGAGACGAGGGACGACGAAAACAGACACATACAGATACAGATACATTATTGCTGCTATGCGTACGCAACACTAGTTCGCGATTTTTAGTAGAGTTCGGTTCCATTCGAGCAGAGTTCGATTTCGGAAAAAAACGGCGAACTCTGACGCGTCCTACCCGTTGCTATCAGTTACGCATAAGAGGCGGGAGCGGCCGCGTGTCGTAGCATTCCGACGGTAGGGGCCAGAGTGGAGCTCCAGTCGCTCTCCTCAAACTTTAGCGCAACAGCCCTATAGGTGAGCGCGCACATTGCATGTTGCACAAAGGTCCGACAGCGCACGGCCAAGGCGCTGACTCATAACTGGGGTAAACGCAGACGAGGCGAGACACAGCACTGACTTGCGAGAAAAGGCTTTATTGAATGGGCAGGTCCTCTCTGATATCCCTAATTTCTCATTGTCGACCGACCGACGCAACGGTTTGGTCGACAACGGCATATTTGGGGTATAAAACAGGAATGTTAAGGTAAATTGTAACCCTAATTTGTACTCATGTTTTCTTTTCTTTTCCTTTTTTTTCTTTTTTCTCGAGCCCTTTCATCTGAATATAGTCCAATTGCCGGGAGTAGACATCTTTACTAGTTTGAACCGCACCGGCTTTCAACAAACATAACAAAATACTGTTAACGTTTCGGGTCCCATTCGGGTCCCATCATCAGAATGACGCTGTCCTGGTCGTCACCGGGTATTTACGTAGAAGAAGAGCGTAGCATTCTGGGAGGGGGCCTGGTTGTCGATTGATAGCTTATTTTGTTTTCTTTATGTGCCATGACTCCAGCTGTCTCCTCACCCCCCATTTGTTCTTTTTCGCCAGAATGCATGGGTTGTCAAGGTCTAACACGTGTCCTGTTTTGCGCTCGTGTTCACACAGTTCTGTTGGGTTTGTTGCTGATTTCTCGATATCTTTCTTGTGTTCCTTCATTCTTGTTCGTGTCTTCCTTCCTGTTTCTCCGATGTACACGGCAGGGCAATCTTGACAAGATACCTTGTATACAACGCCTCGTTCTTCTTCCGGTGGTGTTCTGTCCTTGGGGTGGCTTAGTACGTTCCTCAGTGTTGTCGTGGGCTTAAATGCAGTTTTAATATTCACCTGGGAGAGCACCCGTCTAATTGGTTCTGACACACCCTTCAGGTAGGGGATGGTAACGTACATGGGTCTTTCTTGACCACTTTCCGCCTGTTCCGGGCGTGTATTCATCATTCGGTGGTATGTATCGCTGATAAATTGTTCGTGGTATGCCCTTCTTCGTAGATCCGCTTTGGCCTTTGTTATTTCTTCATGTCTTGTCTGATGATCTGAAGGGATCTTCATGGCACGTGAAAGCAGGGAACGAACAACCGATCGCTTGTGTTGAAGAGAGTGCCCCGAACCATAATGCAGGACCTGACCTGTGTCGCACGGTTTTCTGTAAACCGAGGTCTTCAAGTTTCCGCACGGGTATCTTTGCACGAGGACATCCAAAAAGGCGATCTTTTTCTCTTTCTCCTCCTCGCACGTGAACTGGATGTTAGGATGAATGCTGTTCAGCTTGTCAAAGAATATGTTGGTGAAATTCTTCTTAATAATCACAAATGTGTCGTCAACATAACGTCTGTAAAAGGTGATGAATTGTCCTGCGTCCTCTAAGGCCTTGTCTTCAACAAACTCCATGACTAAGTTGGCAATGGTCGTTGAAATTGGGCTGCCCATGGGGCATCCGTCAGTTTGTTTAAAGAACCTGTTCTTGAATTGGAAGAAGGTTTGTCCGAGGCATAACTTTAAAAGTTCTAAAATGTCTTCAACTGAAAGATCAGTGCGGTCTTCTAAGTCAACATCAGCTCTCAGCTTCGTTCGAACTACGGACAGAGCTACGTCAATGGGCACGTTTGTAAACAGGGAGATGACGTCAAAAGACATCATGACGTCGCCATCGTCTATGCGGATGTCACGGATGAGCTCACAAAACTCTGCAGAGTTCTTCACCGACCGGTCGTTCTTGTACACTAACGGTGCCAACAGTTCAGCCAGGAATTTAGACACGTTATAGGACGGTGAACCTATGAAGGACACAATGGGGCGCAGAGGACAATTGTTCTTGTGAACTTTCGGTAGGCCATGTATCTTCGGTGTCGCTCCGTCGGAGGTGAAAAGTTTCCAGTACAGACTGTCCGTAATTAGTTTCTTAGTTCTGAGTTTCCTGAGCGCGGCGACAATCTTTCTCTCAGATGCAGCTGTTGGGTCACCCGATAGTTCGCTGAAATGGGAGCGGTCTTGAAGGATGGACTCCATCTTGCTGTCGTAATCGTCACGATTAAGTACCACAGTCGCTTTGCCTTTATCAGCGGGCAAAATAACAATTGTATCGTCGTTGCGAAGGTCTTTTAGAGCATTCTGTTCAGCTTTTGTGATGTTTTTAGGCGGAAGGTTTGCGTTCTGTAGTATTCCGATTACTTTGTTCCTCGCCGCTATGGCTGCTGTTTTATCTTCGACTTGCCGCAGTCTGTCTTCTACTTCCGACACAATCTCGCTAACAGGTATGCTTCGGGGAATGATGGCGTAGTTCATACCTTTAGTTAGCACGGAGGTGTGGTCGTAGTCCAGTCGTTTGGAAGAGAGGTTGATCACAGTTGTACTGTCGTCCAGCCCGGAATATTTCGGGCAAAGCACACTAAGCTTGTGCTGGTGTGCTGCTGATCGCCGTTTGTGTTCAAGTAGCTCCGCTTCCTTACGTGCGATGATGATCCTGCTGAAGTCGTTTATATCCAAAAACCGTTGAATGTTCCTTTCAGCGGCGTGAAGTTGTTTCCTCGTCTTGAAAATGATTTCTTTGTTTTCTTGAGTGCGGGCCCTCAGGCAATTCCTTTCGTAAGATTTGGCCAGGCGTCGTCCGTATGCTGTGTCCACCAGAGGTTTGCAACGGAGAGCAGGAGGGACCACATGCTGGTTCAGACACACTTGATTGAAGCGAAGATGGCACTGGAATCTGATCACTTTGGTCGCTAGGTTAAGGTATCGACGAGCAGCGGCCAGGGCAGCGTCTCCGTACGTATCTCGAACGTATCTGAATATAGTCCAATTGCCGGGAGTAGACATCTTTACTAGTTTGAACCGCACCGGCTTTCAACAAACATAACAAAATACTGTTAACGTTTTGGGTCCCATTCGGGTCCCATCATCAGAATGACGCTGTCCTGGTCGTCACCGGGTATTTACGTAGAAGAGGAGCGTAGCATTCTGGGAGGGGGCCTGGTTGTCGATTGATAGCTTCTTTTGTTTTCTTTATGTGCCATGACTCCAGCTGTCTCCTCACCCCCCATTTGTTCTTTTTCGCCAGAATGCATGGGTTGTCAAGGTCTAACACGTGTCCTGTTTTGCGCGCGTGTTCACACAGTTCTGTTGGGTCATGGCACATAAAGAAAACAAAAGAAGCTATCAATCGACAACCAGGCCCCCTCCCAGAATGCTACGCTCCTCTTCTACGTAAGTACCCGGTGACGACCAGGACAGCGTCATTCTGATGATGGGACTCGAATGGGACCCGAAACGTTAACAGTATTTTGTTATGTTTGTTGAAAGCCGGTGCGGTTCAAACTAGTAAAGAGCCCTTTCATGTTCCGTCAAGCAGCGAAAGCATTCCTTTCTTGTTGCCGGTCACCCATTGGTGCTTCGATAATTAAGTTCTGTGAATCGGAGCTTCGGTTCGTCCTAGGGGCCAATACAACGGAATCGATGCGCGTGACGACTGCGAATAAATATAAGCTGCTTCTTTGAGGACACCGTCGATTTTTCGCTAAATAGCGTCGCATATTAAACACGATGAGCACCATTAAATTATGATAATTTTTTATTCACATGTAGGGACAGAGTGCAAAGGAGGCACAAAACGCACGAAAGGATCATCGGCGTTGCTACTTGTTCGAGACACGGATTCACTACTACGCAGAATCACCGCTCAAAGGCTGTGCATGAGCGCTATCTCAGTGTTTTATCTCAATCCCAGAATACCGGGACTCTTTGGGAAAAATTTCAAAATATCGCGGCTGAAAAACATGACACAGGACTCAAAACACTAATCTTGAACAAGACGAAATCCTGCTTGATGTTCTGTAAAACCTTCTAGCTCTTTGAAGTATACATGACTACTTTACTGTTTACAAACAAGAGGCGTCATCTGCGCATGCGCGAGGTGGGTGTGCTCAAAACACACTGAACGCAGCGTACGAATGCTTTCCGCAAGTGCGACATTGGCCGCATTGCAGAGCTACACCGCTCTCGACTGCCACCTTCCAACATACCCCAATAATTTAGAGCTCTGATGGAATCACACAAAGCGCAACGCTTCAAGATGAAGTTGTCTATGAACGGTATACAACATCACGATCCCTTTGCGCTGCACATCGACAACTGGAGAGCCCAGCCACAAAACATGCCGCCGATCTCAATTCCATTGTAGTTTATCTAATATTTTCGCCTGGAACTGGAACTGTTTCGTTACTGGAAGCATACAATGACTTCACCTAAGGCGGGTTGTTTAATCGGGGCGTTTCTGAAATAAAGTTAAAATCCGGGCGAGCTGGTAATCCATTTTAAAACCGATAAAAAACTCCATGCACTGTGCCCAGGTGCTGTGTTTGTCTCGTTTTTTGTCCCTTTCGTTGTCCCCTTGCACTGGGGTTTTTTTTAGTCTCCGAAAACAGCGCGGATTTCCTACCGTGCACCGATTCATGTTAGCGTCGTTTATTTGTACACACATATCGTGAGGGGATCCCACAGAGCTGATGTCAGGAGATCTTTCCGTTTATCTACAGCGATCAAACGATTTCGTCGTTCTGCGTTGCGCGGAAACTGATGAAAAGTGATCTCGCCGCCCTTTCCTCATCGGGTTGTGTACCCGAAGGATACGCGGCTTTGCGGCATGCCCACTTTGCATGAAAACGATCACTCCAATCACTCCAACTGATTGCTGTTTTGCCTACACCAAGCATACGATCTGCTGAGTGCAATGCCACCGCTAGAGTGTGACGTCGGGCCTTGAACGAAGCGCCACCTTATTGTGCGCTCGGCGGCGGCATTAGGAGAGCGGATCACGTCTAACATTGGCGTTAGCGGTTTCTTTGAATTGTGCTCGTGGTGCACACACTGTGTACGTAGTGCAAACAGCTAAATAGTGTAAACGTAAACTGCTACATAGTTGGGGGCAATGTGATTGCTAAAACTTGTATTAGGCGAAATTTTACCCTGTTCCGCGGAAAAGTTAGCATCGAAAAAGCGAGACGCTACGCGGCTCGAATTGGTTCTGTACGTGACGTGGTTACATCGTATTTCTTCACATCATTTACTGTGATTAGTGAGCCAATCTGTTTGGTAGGTTTGGAAAACTATACAAACGTTTCATTTGTAATGCGAAGTGTGACGAGTAGGGGCCTAAACTCTTTGCTCTTCCTCAACAAGCTCACACTGACAGTGACACACTGAGTATCAGCAACAGTTTCAGTCTTTCCTACATATTCTTTGCATACTGATTTTCATGCGTCGTTTCCCTCTTTTTTTAAATAGAATATCAACTCCACATTGCGTTTGACTGACGCTTGGTATATTTTTCTTGAACTAAGCACAAATTCGCCTTCCCAATAAACCTGTACCCCAGAAACGTCATCATGACGTTGGTAGACAGACTGAAACCGAAAGAAATCGGAAGGGGGAAGGCTAGGTTCCACGAATGGGCACTTGTTCGGTGCCTCCTATTGAAAGAAAAGTAGGACCGAAGGTCGCGTCCCTTCCAGGGACCATCGTAATCCCCTCAAGACCGTGGCTTTCGGGCGCGACCTTGTTCGCCCCTAGCCTCGAACGTAGTTCAACTCTACCAAATTGGTGGCGCTGTCGAATACTATGACGTCATGTGTATACAAACAGGGATAGGTCTATTGTCTCTTAAGGACTCATATGGCAGTGCATAACGTAAAATAAGGAGTTAAACTGTTGAGCACTCATTCGAGGGCTCTCAACTTCATCACCCCTCACACAGCCACTCATGGCAACGTTATTTGTACTCAAAAATAAATTTCTAGTAGGTTCATATATCACCAGATAAAATTATGACTGCAAAGCAGCTATTGTTATTGGTAACCTCCAAGCTGACAAAAGATTAGAAAAGTAGAACTCCCGCTACCGTGGAATTGACTGTTTAGGAGGACGTACTGTCAATAGGAGATATCCATTCTTCAGGTAATATTGATGAGGCCCCTTTACAACATTTTATCAACGTAACTCAACAGTGGTTTGTCCAATTGCTTTCCTGTCTTTTGTCTTTAGCAGAGAAACATTATTAGGATTGTTTACTAAAAGAAGGGTTCTGAGTATGAAGAGTAAAAGTAAACAAATATAACACATATTCGGGCCGGATAGCTGTATGGAGAACAGTCGGCTCCCTCAGGCTAGCAGCGGTATAGGTGTGGAAGTACAGCCTTCTGAAGATGCTTTCCACGATCACGAAGCCAGCTCCCTTGCGAATACACATATATCGTAATCGTGTTCTAAGGGCGTGTGACATTGTTTTCAATAATAGCACGATGCCAATTGCGCTGAAAACCTAAAAAATTGACTGATTTTATTTAAAAGAAAATTCAAGCACGAACAACGTATTCGGTAGGTAAGGATTTTGCCAAGTGTCCGTCGGAACTAGCCGTAACGCTCTTGTCTTTTTGTTTTGCCTCCACCAAAATACTGTTCTCCGTTATGCGGTAATGAGAATGCTTCTGCTGTTCCTCCCCTTCCGACAGATTGGATGCCTTGGATGTAATAAGCGCACCAATACGACTCTTTATCTTCCGCACTCGTACGTACAACACACCTGACTTTGCCAGTTCGCTGAATTCGCCTCCTACAGCTTCCGACAGAACATCCCGCAGAGGGCGCGGAATGCAAGGCCCCCACAGCGCCGCGTATACGTTAACTCTATGCTTATACGCACGCTATATACTCCTGTGAAGCAGCCTACGCTCGCAGGGTGTCATTTGTATGCTGCAGTTGCACGTCCGCGATGGTAGCACGGCTATCTTGCTACAAATACTTGGTGCTTCGTATACAACGCCACAGCGTACGATGAAGTAAAACTTTATGGCTCCTTATATTTTTTATTTTTTTCGTCTTAAGAACTGGCTGTCTGTTTCATCAATCATTTCAGAAGTAATTATGTGCTCTGAGGTGGCGGATAAAAAGACCCAAAACATCGTACGACAGGTATGCAATCACTCGGAGCCTTCCTCTTTTCTTCCTTGGCAGCCACAAGTAGAGTGGGGGACATCGTTTTCACCTGCTGCCGTATATCGCTCAGGCACTGGTGCCAGCTGCGAGTTTCACATTCTTCTTACCAGAGACGCAAATATACTAAGACACCGATGTCTGACGAGCAACCCGCGGTGAAAATATCGTGATGAGCTGTCTTGGAAGATAGTCAAGAATGCGGCCAGCTCTGATTGCCGGCGATAAGTGATAGCCATTACCGTGCATTCGCTGTTGCTGTTTTGTTGTTCCTGGTGCTTGGCTGCGGTGCACACTGGAGATGAGCACTGCATTGGGTTCCTGTGCAGCCGGGCAAAACATTTGCTTTCCATATTTCTTCATATTTTTCTTTCCTAATTCCAACTTCATTTGCTTTCCGTTTCATTTAGGAACCAGTTCTGACCTGCACGGACAAAACGATGGGGTTGTTCAGTTGGCTGGTGGGTGGCGTGCTATTGCCCAGCAGTGACCAGTTGCGCTAACCAGCGGTAACACCATTGTTTGTTTTCGATTGTTTTCGATTCCGTGTTAGCGCCGCGAAGCAACTGTGGCTATGAGCGGCGTACAGACGTGGACAGAAGAAGAGAGGACAGCAGGAACGAGTGTGGTACAGGGGGATTAGTACGCGTCCTGGGACGACTTCAGGGGGAACTGTGCCGACATTCGTCTGGAAAGCCTTCAGAAAACTCAGGGAAACCTCGGCCAGCACAGCCGGAGGTAGGATTCGAACCCACCACCTCCCAGTCTTCAGCACGACCTTCTCTATACCACCAACGAGCGTGACGCCCGGTCTCTCGTTTGTGATATGTCCCTGTCGTTGTGGCGCACATGAGAACCGAGAAACCGCCACTGAACGGTGGACTCGATGCTCAACTTTTCGTTATTCCGTACCGCGCGACGGCTGTGATGGTGAAATGACTCGCCATTGTCAGCCGTACACAGGTGGGCGTCCTGGGCCGACTTCTAAGGCAGCTGAGACATGCATGGTTTCGGCGTGATCCGTCACGAGCTCCCGCGCGATCACCAATCGTGTCGTCTCTTCCAAATGCCGACCTACCAAAACGGTTTCCAAGTGCCATTCGGAGCGCGCTAACTCGATAAAATGGTGAGTTTGAGTGCAGGGTACGCTATCGCCTCCGCGTACGAAAGGGATAGCGTGGGGGGGGGGGGTTCTGCGCGAAGCACTCTTTATGTTTTGCGCGTGCGCAGAAGCACCAACGCTATCCCTAACGTACGCAAAAGCGATAGCGCACTAGCTCACCAACAACAACTTTATTGTGAGATGGTGAATGGGGAGTTTCACAGCCAGGGGCGCTAAAACTCACTAATAACGAACGGTATGTTCAGTTCAGCATCGGTCCAAATTCTGATTCACTTTCCCAGAACGCTTATCTGCCGTATGTTCCGAAATGTGCTGGTGAAACATTACTTAAAAAACATCAAAATGTGCACTCGAGAAAGTCGTCCTCCGTGTAACGCCCGTACGAAAAATTCGAGTATGGCAACAATGGGCGGCAGACTTTTGGGGGGGGGGGGGGTGGATGCATGGATACTTATAGAGTCTTTTTTTTTTCTTTTTTTAACGTTTTTCTAGTTAGTAACTCGAAGGTGTTGGCATTTGTTTTGGTACGACCTACCGTTAGGAGTTTATGCGGTACATTTTGTCGCTTGTGTTTGCGAACTATCGATATCGCCAAAGACGCGAGCAAGCTTGCGGCAAACGTCACAATAGGGAAAGTCTACTTACGAGTAAATATTAGTACTACCTGATGTGTTTCTCACCCGTGGTCAGGTATTTCTAATCACTGAGTTTTCCCCTAGCGTTATTTGCTGGACAAACCAGCAAATCGACGACTCAGACAGCCCACCATGGACAGCCGTTACGTGTCCACCTGAGATTACTTTGTTTGTGCACCCATAAACTGTACAGTTTCTCCTTTTGTAGTACACTATCTACCAAGAAAAAAACTGCTGCCACTGTTGCAGTCTGCCGTCTGCCTGCAAATACTTTGGGACTGCGGTGGAACCGAGTGGAGGTAAGTAGGATTATTTGGGATCCTTACCTGGGGGATTCCTGGAATGTCCCCGAACACCCTACAACGGACGAGAATGAGACAGGAGACGCTAATGGTTACAATCAAAGCGAAGGCTGCCGACCTGCATAGACGCGGTTACTTTGACATCAACACAAAAGGGACGGGAGTCATATGCTGCATCTTTCGCGAATTTTTATGTTAATGCGTGTTTTCTTTTCTTTGTGTAATGTCGTGTGGTATTGGATTGAAAAAATGCCTCTGATCTTAGTTTGGGACCGATTAGAAGGGGTTCTATGGTGCATAAAAGGCATGTTTTGCACGTTATGGCATTTTTCGCATGAAAATGCATACATAATGCATATTTTGCATTACTTGCGCAATAGTGTGAGCGCTTTCTTGTTCTTTTTGGGCGGTGTTGTAGCTTTCGGGAAGGTTTGTTTGGGACCTATTATGAGAAACTTCCGGTCAGCATCGACTGTTATGAATGTTTTAGCGGTATACGTGGTGTCCAGCAGCGCCAGCTGCCGACTAGACTTCGCGAAATACTCCGAACACAATAGTCAATATATTCTCGTACAGGGCGCTCATGGCTCGCGTCTTCGCCTAGCGTCGGAGTGCGTTGGGGGGGATATGTTTATTGAAGAAGAAGAAAAAAGGAAAGGTGTGTGTGCAACACTGATCTCGATTGTAAAAGGCTGGATCGCGGATAGGGAGCGCGAGCGTGAAGAAACCGGCCGCCATCTTACGGTGCCCACAACAGTCGCCGCAGCGATCATGGCAACTTCTTGCAATTACGGTCGTACCAACCATACTGGCAAGGTTACAGGGCCTAAATTTATACAGGTGAGTCACTCTTTATCGAGGAATAAATAGGCGTTCATTCTGTATATTTAGTTGACCATTATGAAGTGTTTTTTGCCCAAAACGAGCACTGGATGCAGGTTGCTTGATCGCTCTTCCGACGTTCAATCGAGCACACTTGCGTTTTACCCGGCGGCAAATACAGTTTGAGTGCATAATATGCTTGAATGAACACGTTTCACGACACAGGTAGTGTTGTCATCAATATATGTGCGAGCACTCGAGCGCTTTTTTGCATGCATTGCTAGCATGGTACACGGTGTTCTCTGCGGAAGCAAGTGCCACATTCAATTTCTCCTTGTTTTTTTTTTCTTACAAACAAACAAACATTCATTTCTTTGAATTACCTTCGCGTACAAGTTCGGTATTACGTCATAATGAGACCACGATTGTCACCTTTTTACATGTATTGGTATTGTTTTGTTCCTTGGTTTGATTTGTGACAAAGAATCCTACGTAACGGTGGTGTGGCGCGACTTGAATAACGCCTTTGTCTGAGCTGTATCGTCCGCTTGTTACGATAGTAATAATTTGTAGCGTGTCGTGCTATTTGAAGCAGTTTTTAAGGCAAAAGTGGTCTCTCAATACAGGTTTCGTCATGAGGGCTACCCAGTGAATAATCTGTGTAGTGTGATACGGCTGGGTGTACAGGTAAGTATCACGTTCCTCATCCACTGGTTTCTACTTTACAGGAAGGAACAACCTCAGTGCACGCACTGTGATTAGCCTCTCTCAGTTTTACATGTTTTCTTACATGTTCACATCAGAAACACACCTTACACTTTAGGCTCCTTCACCCAGCAATATAATAATTAGAGATTATAATTCTTTTTAGAAGAGTTCCCCATATTCTTTTTAGAATAGTTTTCATCTTTTTAATTTTTAGAAGATACAGGGATTGTAAACCATGTTTTAAACTGATGTTTTAACATTTGTCCAATGCATTTATTAAACAACATATTCATTTTTAACTGGTTGCACCCAAACCAATGTTCTGATGTATTATTTCCTTTGTTGTCGATGCACCATAAAAATTGGAATAATCATCATCAATGCAGGTTACTTCACAGCTGCCTCGACATACTCAAGAAATGGGTGCAGAACCTGCGTAATGCCCACAAACTTTGATTACCACAGCACCTCCAGAAAGTATGTGTCACATGGGATTTTTAAATGTATTCACAGTATATAATACCTTGTATTAACTGTTGTAGATCTAAGCCGTCTCTACAGTACACTCTCAGAAATTAAAACCGTGAGAACCGTGATAATTGTTTCAGTTAATAGGCATGCACATATATGCTATAAGAAGAAAATTATTTCTTGAGAATGCACTTCTCTCGCTACTGGTGTTGTTTACATCTACTGTTGGTGACGTTCATTTATCACATATTATATTCTTATATATATTATTATATTAACACATATTTGATCACATTAAATTCAAAATTCATCATATATAAGAAAATACCAGGAGGGAAGTTGCTATTCATTGCTCATTCTAACCTAAAATTGAGTGCTACAAATTTAGAGAGAGTACCTGTCCATTGTCATTCCTAAAATATATATTGTCATTGTAGCAAGGTCATAAAACAATAAATGTAGTCTTTTGTGACCTCCCTGCACGTTCATTGTATCCTGAAACGCATAAGTGCAAGAAATAACTTGAATAAACTTGATGTTGTATAAACTTGATATAAAATGTTGAATAATATAATGTATGATATAAAATGTTGAATAAACTTGAACTTGTATATTCTCTTTACTCACCATCAGTGACCCTCTTTACAAAAGCATATCGTGTTAGATTTTTTTCGTTTACGTTTCACAGACGGGGTACACGAGGGCCAAAATGACAAAATCACAACTGTTTCAAGCTCCAAATCGTCCTGCTGCAATTATCCTGTTGCAGACCATACGTGTGTAGTGCAAGAAGGCCCTTGCACATCAAAATGTACGATGGGAGTCACAGTTAATGCAAAGTGGTTCCTATGAGAGACTTCGATGCTGAACAAAATTGTGCAAACTGCGGAAGGTGCCATAGAAGATATTCAGAAAGCGTGTCTGGTCTCACAACGGTGCTACACGCTCTCTTTTAGATGACGATGATACTCATTGGAGTTTCAGATGTGCAGCTGCATTTTTTCGAACGTGCTCCACATAACAAGCATGACAAAGTCATCACTGGATAGCAGGCCCCCGTTCCTAAGCAGCTTTGCTCACGCTGCAGTTGTATTCAGCAAAAGCATGTGAGTACTCGAGAAGGACATTCAGTTTGGCACAACCGCGCCTGCAAATAATCAGAACAAATGAAGGAAGGAAGGAACAAACAAACATAGAAGGGCTGCACTTCAAAAAGAGGTAAATCTTGTGTCTCAAGGAGGTGTTACCACTTTTAAGTAACTTAACTGATTAAGCTTACATCACTACCTGATTAACTGTCCTAACGAGCGTGTTCTAATTGCGTGAAGCAATTAAATCACGCTCACAACGTATTTGGGCTGCTTCGGTGTGTCCATATTTGCGAGGCAAAGCACCGCAGTCGTTCACTAAAAGACACTTTCTGCGGCGGTGCTTCATATAAATCATACGAAACCGATACACGGCTAAAACAACGGCTGTGATTCTACAGAACGATCTCTTTCTGCCATGCGAGTATATCCTTTCCCGGACCGTTCTTTATGGAACAATTTTTGTCCAGAACGCAGTACGGGATATTACATACATGGTGGTTGTTAACCTCACATCGTTTCTTGTTGAAATATTGGCTGTGAAACGTACTGTAGTACAATCCCCAGCGCTGCACTGCTGTGACGGTCTAGTTTCGGAATGCAAAACATAACGTAATTAAGAATCGAACGGCAGGACACCTGTGAAACACTGTTAGGATACATCAGTATACTGGCACCTTACAAAATTGTGTGATGACAAGCAACGATCAACGCCTGCAGCGCTATAAATACTCACAATCTCCGTTGCCTCCCATTGTTTTCTATGGGCGCACACTGCGCTTTAGGGCCTCCCAACATAGCGGCCCGAATGCACGCCTCTCCCCCACGAGCCCCTCTCCCATGCGCCATCCAGCCTTTATAGATAGAGATCAGTGGTGTGCAATGGCCTTTGGACAGCACTTCGCCTTCTCCACTTTCTTTGCCTTTACCATACCGCTGCCAAGTCAGGCGGCGCTCGCACTGTAATCTGCACAATGGTGCAGTGCCGAAAGCAAAGCCTCACAGCTGCATGACTTACATGTATAGCGCGAGTCTGTTTTGTTGCGTGTTCCTTCGGAAGCACCTTATGTTACCCTGCGATTGCAAATAAACTACTTTAATTATGTAAAATATACCACATACCACAAACAATAAAACAAAACGACTGCATATGTTCAGGGTCATGACAGCATACTTGCAATACTTTTAGTGCGTAGCTGCATGTATATTTCACAAATAGGGAGAAACAGAGACAGAAAGTTTTTATTGCAGTTCCTTTCGCTCATAATTAAATCACGAAGGACGCAACGGACGAATCCCGTTTTTTCTGTACTGCTCCGAAGGTAATTGCATCTTTTATGCCGTGAGGAGGAATTTTAGTGTCCCTTTAAACAGGGAAAGAGCTCGCGAACACTGACACGGGAACAAGGAACAGAAAATGCAGGTGGTAGAAGACTACGCTACCCCTTGCGCTAAGCTGAACTTTGCTCCGAAGAAGTGTGCCGTAATGAAGTTAATGGAATTACAGGCGACCCATAGACATTCCGATGTGAATGTCAGGGGTCTTTTCCGCCTTTTTCATCGTGTCTCACATGACATGACAGAAAGATCTTTCGACGACAATCCTCGTTCTCCGGTTTCTAAAAAAATTCGCCAAACTCGATCGGGAAGGAAAAAAGCGCCGAAGAGCGGAAAATCTAAGTAACGTACCTAGAGACAGGTGTGCTGACGTTATCGCTGCTTCCGGTTTCATAGTTATCACAACTTCTTGAGGCTAATAATAACAATTCCGCGTTTACATCGCGAGACAACTGAGATTATGAGCGACGACATAGCGGTCGGTCTGTGGATTGCTTTTGCCCACCTGAGGGTTCTTTTACGTGCGATGAAAGCTCATCACACGGCACCCCGTATTTAAAGGTACTGTAAAGCAGCAGGCAAGCTGTTAATATTGGCAGCGGCACTTGAAAGCTTATGCCGAAAGAAACCCACAGTGCAAATTTTATGTGCGACAGAGAATTTGAAATATGTTTTTATCACTTCCGAAATTGGCGGTGAAAGGACGCGGTGCGACGCCTGGTGGGAAACAATCGCCTATTCGTCGAGCAACAGTGTTCCATGTCCCCCAACCCTCTATCGGCTAAGTCATAGGCTAAGTAGCCGGCTTCATTAACTTTCTTTTAGTTTGTTCAAAAGAGGTAGTTGCTGTCTCTCAAAATGCAAGAACATTGGTACATCGTGTAAATGAGTAACAACCTGCCAGCAGAGTCACCATGAAAGCCACCTACGCAAAAATGCACCACGTCCGGCAAGCCGGTGCGGTGACGGTAGCTGTCCACAGATGTCGCTGTACGCTTCATTGTTATTTGCATGTTCATGTCAGCCGCCCTACATGGCAGGAACTGCGGAGTTCGTGTCCAGTCTTAGGACACAGGCCCGTAATATTGAAACTTAATTTTCTAAAACACTACAGGATGGATTTGAACGAAATTTGTGGCGATTGTGTACTGAGCACCCATGCTGTCAAATGAGCCAACAATATAAAATTGTATGCCTGCTGCTTTACAGTACCTGTAACGTCCCTCGCGGAAGACTGCGTGTCTAAGCAACTTGTACCCTGCCACCAATAAGCTGCTGGCGTCCTCGGCCAGGTTCGAACCCGCGATCTCGGCATCACCTCTTGAGGCATTAAACAGCCTCTCTCCATGTTTGTCTATTATATATATAGTATACATATAGTTTTACGTATTGTATCCCTTTGTGTGTGAATGTCGGCTACAGTGTGTTGTGTAAATGCTCATCTGTAATTTGATGTTCTTCCTCTGTTGTAGGGAGTTCAGTACTTTGTCCTCAAGTACTCTCAACTCGCCTCACCTGCCGCTCACTAAAGTGATAAGTACAGCCTGAATTTTTAGGCACGAAAAAAAAAAACTCGTTTTAGGCGCCTATAACAACCCTAAAAATCTCGATTTAGGCACTCAAAATGGAATCATAAACACTATAAATTGTCAATTTTTGTTATTTTTTTTCATCTGTGGCAGTGAAAGTACAAGAACAGATTGAATAAATCAGTTCATGCGCAAGAACAATACCGTAAATGGGAGCTGTGACTGTTTCGCTAATCTATTTGCTGTACGAGATGCAAAGCTTAACCATCCTACTACGGTCACGAGCCTTCTAGCCATCGCCACCGTTCCAAGATACTTTTCAGAAGGACTTGTTCGCGACCAGCATACTGGCGATATGCGAGATGGTCTTCGAGCGGCGAAAGCTTTAGTCTTTAACGCGCAGATTTCTTAGTCCGCGATTTCTTTAAGCCCCGCCTTCTAGATTTCTTTTTCGGCATTACCACAAGACTCGCGACAGCTAGCAAATATGGGGCATCAAATCTCTTCACTCTCGACGGGGTGTCATTTTCGCTCGTGTGACTTGCTGGCAGTGACTGCACGAAAGGAGGGCAGCATCTCCAGGTTGCCAAACTGTAGGGATTGTACCTATCTTCGTACATCAGATCCCTTGCACAGCATTTTACCGGGTGTCAAATTTGTTGTACAAGAAAAAAAGCAAGAAAAAGGTAATAGAAGGAAACTAAAACGGTCGTTTAGATGTCAGAACGCAGTAGCGTTCTGAGTTATAGATTTCGACAAAACCGTTACAAAACGTGTCTGTATTTTATAATAGCGACCCACGCAACAACAACACAGTTCTGGAAGGGAGAGAAAGTAAGAGTAAGCGACTGGTACCGAGTAACCGATTTTCAATTCCCAGCTTACATCCCAGTACCTTTGAGATACTGGCTTCTTTGAAGCTATATCGATGGTTTCAAAATGACGTGGGAGGTGAACCGTGTCAATTTCGCCTGCACAACGGAGTATCGCCACTTCTTAATGGCCTTTTAGGCATTTTTCCACGTTTAATCGGAGTTTTAGGAACCTACGAGGCAATAGGCACAAACGCCGGAATAGGCATTTGTAGGCACTATCAGAACGATACGGGAGGTTCGCCAGCATTCAATTCGTGCTCCTGCATTGAAAAGGCACTATTAGAACCATACGAAAAAAATAGGCATTTGCAAAGGAATCCGGGTTCTAGTGATAAGTATGTGTAGTATGTGTTTTTTTTTGTTTTTTTTTCATTAGTGAATCACCCCAGGTCATAGTCACCATTTATTTGTCGTTGTTGTCGATAAGTAAATGTATGTACATACAGGGTATCCCAGAAAACGTGTCATCGAATTATAATAAAAAAACTACGCCACCCAGAATCATGCGGTCAATGGCATTTGTTTTTACTGGGTTTTTGCAATCTCTTGATGTGAATATCATGCATCGTAAGTTTAATTATGTAAATATTTGCGAACTGAACTCGGAAATTTGCCAAGTAAAGGTCACCTTTTTACCCCACCAACATGAAGAGCGTGCCGAATTCACTCAAATTCAGGATAATTGACAGTGATATTCGCGAGCTATCCCATCGGAAAAAATAGCCGAACATCGCGTTTTTCGTAGCACCGAACCATTACGCGCGACGACTTTTTGAGCGCAATCGCTCTCAGTCCGACGATTTCGGTTTCCGATTCCGACGAGTCCGGGGTTTAAACCTATCCCACAGAGTGATAGTAGAAAAAGCGACATTTCTTCAAATTGGAAGAAGGAAAGTGTGATCTCAGCGAAAGTCATACGCGATAAGTCATACCTGTGTTATCTCTTTCTGGGTTGCAGGTGCGTGCTGGGTTTCCAACCTCCTTGCGTCGGGCTAACAAGGATTGCGCTGAAAAATTTGTCGCGCGCTCAGCATGTTGTTCGGCTATTTTTTCTGATGGGCTAGCCCCTGAATATCCCTGTCACTTATCATTAATTTGAATAAATTAGACACGCTCTTCACATTGGTGGGGTAAAAAAGGGACCTTTACTTGGCAAGTTTCCGACTTTAGTTCGCAAAAATTTACATAATTAAACTTACGTTACACGACCTTCACATCAGGAGGTGACAAAAACCTAGTAAGAATAAATGCCGTTTACCGCATGATTCTAGATGGTGTAGTTTTTTATTGGAATTCAATGACACGTTTTCTGGGACACCCAGCGTGATATCAGGCAAGTTGTTCAAGTTGTATCAAGTTGTTCCGATGAAGCACGTATAACGAAAGAAAATATTTGTTCGACGCATCCAACGTATCCTCAGTAGGTCACTACCCGTATCGCAGTAACTCTTGGCACCCCCGAACACAAGGGTTGGTCTAAGCGTTCCGACGAGGAACCCGTTACACGCACCGCATTGCATTGCGTAATAGCTATCTGCTTCGGGAAGACGTTGGTTATTTGCCAGCAGCGACGGCAGACGCCACTCTGCACTGTCGCCGCTTCGAGCGACAACGAGGCTGCTCTCCGTGCACCAGCAAAGAAAGCTCCGTCGTCGTCTTTTGGGTCAAAGGCATATAGCTCACTCTCGGCTTCCTTGTTGAACGTTGCGTCATCCCCTGTCAATATACCTGCCCCGTATACCAGTTGCCAACTTTTCAACTCCGAGGAGCGAAACAATCAACATATCACATCTGTTGAGGAAGCAGTGTTGGGGAGGTACACATACACATTGCTTCCAGCCAGGGCTGGATCGAGAATCTCGGTTTGGGGGGAGGGGGGCGGTTTCTTTGTCGGAGCCAGTGCCAGATTTACAATGGTGGGATCCCCGGGACACTGTGTTGGGGGTGTACTCGTGTACCCCTCGTGTACTCTATGTCTATCCAGTCTGTTATTCGGGATCGATACGCGTGGACGGAGGACAGATTTTTACAAAGTTTCCGTTTCAGGGATGCGTTTCAGGCATGCAAAACATATTTCCCTTGGTGGGGGGGCCCTTTGTGGTGGGGGCTCCGGGGAAAGTGCCCCGTCTGCCCCCTCCTAAATTCGGCACTGGTCGGAGCGCATAGTGAGGGAAGTGAGAGAAAGAACAGTTTGCAGTATACGATCCAGTTTCCTTCGGCCATAAATCACAAAAGAGGTGAATCCTTTTGTATTGCTATCAAGGCAAACGGCATCGTTCACTCAGCGAGGAGAAATTTTTCTGTCCCTTAACCATAGTAGAGCTGCAATCTCAGAAAATTTATCATTTCGATAGGCTCACACTCTTTTACTCTTACGTCACAACTGCGCTCGTGGTTTTTCGAAAATTAAAATTGAAGACCACAGCCAACAATTGCGCATTGCTCGTCGTCAAGTACGGCGGCAAAACTACATTGCATGCGCGTAACGCTGTGCCTAAAACGAAACAAGTCGGCTACGTGTAGTCTACGTAGCCATCATGAGCAACGAGCCAGCCGGAACATAAGCTACGTTTACGTGAACTCAATAGAAGCGGGTCGAGTTGGGTTGTCGGGTTCGACTCGCTCATGCAAACGCTGTCGGGTCGGGTTGACCACGCGTCGCGTCGAATCGAGTCAACCCAACAGCGAGGGGTAAGTCTAGGCTCGACGCCCGCTAGGCGCAGCTGCGATCGCCTGCGGTTCATTTAAACAGCGTCGGGTCGAGTTGGATTCAGCCCGCCAACTGGGTCAACTCGACCCGCTCCTATCGAGTTCGTGTAATCGATGGTATAGATCACTGTTGCTCGACAAATTGTGGATTATTTCCCGCAAGATGTCACCCTGAGCCGTTTTAGCGCAATTTTACTAGCAAATTAGAAATACTTAGCGTTCCCTGTCACACGCATAATTTCTTCTGCTGCGTTTGCAAGCTGTGAAACTACGCCGCCAATATAACCACTGAGTCTATCGAGTCTGATATATATGGCGATCGCACGCGATTTGAATGCGTCATACCCAGCAGCTAATTCCACTGGCATTTTTCGGAGGAAGCTAAAAACTGAAATCCAACCCAAGTTTAAACGCGCGAGCTGAGCACACGTCACTGCGACGAATTCTTGCTTACTCGACATTTTGGCACAAGTCCCCTGTTTTCCGACTAATTAAGTGCGTCCTTCGAGGGACATATTTTTCTTTACACGACAAACTATCCTGTTACCCGCTCAGCCCTCGCAGCGGGGGTTGCTTCGGTGCAGTTCCAAAACAACCCTTCTGGTACCGGCTAAAGAGAGCAAAACAGCCTTTCTACGCACTCCACACCTCGTGAAACTCCTGCGAGAGGCAGCACAGGTTGTATAAATAGCTCTAGGCTCTATCCCGAACGCGACACAAACTTCCCAATCGTCGATGCCAAGAGAACATGCAGCCGCTCCGTCGCCAACGTTGCAGGCATCATGCATCGCGCCAAGACAAAACTTGTGGTTCCCGTCAACTTTGCGACGGAATGGTCATCCGAAGACGGCACTGCCGTAAAGGTTGACAAAGTTCAGACGCTATTTGAAACCTTCCTCGTCGATGACGACTGCAGTGATCTCGACCAGGAATGGCTTAGCTTCGTCGAAGACCACCCAGACTGCGGAGACGAACTTTCGCTTCTGGATCAGAACCTCCTGTCCTTCGGCCGTGTGGAAGACGCTTCTGGTGCGCGCTACGAGGCAACCGTCGACGTCCGAGGTTACCTTCCTGAGGAAGTGTCTGTGAAAGTGGCTGAAGGATGGGTGCTGGTGTCCGCCGTCAGCAATCACGAGCAACTGACGGGGAACGAGGAGAAAAAAACCGCTTCCAAGTTTGAGAGACGCTTCGTGCTTCCAAGTGGGATAGACCCAGAGAGTGTGTCGACGAAGCTTTCTTTGGATGGTCGCCTAAGAGTGATGGCCCCCGATTGGAATTTGGAGCGAACCTGTGGTGCTCCAGCGAGTTTCAGTGAACCTGGCACGAGTAGTGGTGGTGTTCAGTCTGACGATTCGAAAAGTTCTATAGTAAGTCGATAGCGACGACTTTCTCGGGGAGGTGTAAATACGTGTAGAGTTGTGAAGCTAACAATATGTGAAACGCGGGACTTGTCATTAATCTCAGCCTCGTAGATCTGCAACGTTAACAACTGGGTAATATATGGCTATACAGCAGGTCACGTTTTGTGTAACGAAGCCACTGAAGAAATATACTATGTGTTTCCTTGTAACACCCTTAAGAAATATTTCGAGCATCTAGCAGTAACTTGTTGCCGTTATATTCGTGTTTCTTTGTGCTCCTCCTACGTTTGTGGTTTTCTGCAGCATAGGTACGGCGATTTCGCCCCCTTACACAGCACGGGATCTCACTTAAAGGTACCGTAAACCAGCAGGTTTTAGTGGCAGCGTAGTTTAACAGCTTGTTGCTCGTAGGCCCAACAACAAGAGGTTATGCATGTGACAGGGTACGCTAGATATTCTTAATTCGCAAGGAAAATGGCTCGGGGTGAGGTTTCATTGGAAATAATCCCCAATTTCTAAAGAAACAGTGATCTATGCACCCGATGCTACGTAGATGCTCGTCATATTTCTTTTGGTTTAGGCACAGTGTTGCGCGCATGCAGTGTGGTTTTGCCACCGTACTTGACCAGTAATGCGCAGTTGGTGGCCACTTCCACACAATGTTGCCAATAATTTTTAATTGTTGAAAAAGCTATGTTCAAAGCAATTGGGAGGAAAATTGTGACGTAAGGGTAACTAAATTTTCCGAGCTCGACTGCTTTGCAGTTACCTCTACAAACTTCTTCATGCTACACCGTGATGCCCTGGGATAACCGTTCAGTCACCTGCACACTGCAAAAACTGGGTATCGCGTGCTTTTATTTGTATTTGCGTGCGCACTCTAAAACCCAACTTCACTGCATAGCACAGTCTGCGCTGACCGTTATGCCGAATGATCCAATCCAGTTATATGGCTTCTTTTCTGATTCAGATAGAGAGCATGGCATACGTCTTTTTGTGGCAGTTAATCTATATTGCCGCAAGGAGGCGTACTGCTCTGATTTTCAACGAACCAAGAAAGAGAACAATGCTACTCTGATTGACAGCTGATTCTCAGCGTGCTATGCGGTGAAGTTCCGCTTTGCGAAGCGGTGGTGGTGGTTTCCAACCCCTGCAATTCGCTTTTGGAATGTACTACATTACTAGTCACAGGAAGGTGTAACCTCTCGCTATGTCCTCCTAGTTGAAAATGAAAAGGTGTTACTTTGTGCAGTGGTTGGCATTCAGCGTTTCATTTGAGCATGTGTTTGTACTCCGCTTCATCCACATGCCCTATTAGACCATAGAAAAAAAAGAAGCCGCTGAGTAAAGCTGAGCGCGGGTATACCCGCGGGTGCCCGCAGTTACCCGCACATCGTCACGATTTGCGGGTAGGAATTCGCGATCGCTGCTGGTAGCGGGCAAAATGCGGGTGTACCCGCACTCCATGGCCAACTAAGTGATCCCTCTCTGTCACACGCGAGCTCAGCAGTGCCCTATGTCGTTGGCCGTATAAATCCATGTGCAAGACTGCAGCAGGTAAGTGCTGGTGGGCGAGTTCGATTATTAATGGAGGCATATATGGCTCTCTGTTGAATTGCAGTTTTATTGGTACGATTGATGCCGTCCGAGACACGTAGCCAACACTCAGAATTTGCCTTGTTTTAAAGTAGAAACAGCGGTAAAGTGAACGAGGAATACTTCCCCATGCGGATGCCAAGATGGGATGCCGGGTCGCCTAGATTAAATTCTTGCGGGTGTGGTCATACATGCGCGGGTACTGTGCGGGTGCAGGTCCAAGTTTGCTTACCCGCACTCACCTCTACCGCTGAGTGTATGAATGTACTTCACCCACAAAAACCGTCTACAAATATTATTTTATCCTCTGCGTGTTGTTGTCCTTGTTGTCTCGTGCCCTCTCTGTTCCACGGAAGAATGCGGCGCCCTAAACGAGTATTCGATGGAGGAGATAGCAAATGACGTGTGAACGTGGTATAGACACCGAGCATGGCACCGAGCAACGGTATAGACGCCGCCGCGGTGCCTTCCGTTCAACTCCCTCTGCGGGATCTTCTGTCGTCAGCTGTAGGATGCGAAGTGGCGAAGACAGGTGTGTGGCATACGAGTGCATGAGATGGAGAGTCGTATGGGTGCGCTTATTACATCAAAGCCATCAAATCTGGGAAAAGTGGGAGAAGACGAGTATCATTCTCACTACTGTGTCGGGGAGAATGGTATCTTGGAGGAGGCAATTAAAAAAGAAGAACGTCGCGGCTAGTTCTGAATGATCACCGATAAAACCTTTTGACGGTTTTGGTGCTTGAATTTCCTTTGAAATGAAACCAGGAGTACTCTTATTGAAAATCCTGCGACCCATCCTGAAAACATCGTCGTGGGTATTTTAGAAACACGACGGTGAGTCGATGTCTGCATTCGCATGGGAGCTGGCCGTGTGAACCTGGGAGGTATCTTCAGGAGATTGTTGTGGTACTTCCACACCTACAGCTGCCAAGCCGACCCGAATGTCTCTTCCATGTATTTATTTTTACCCTTCTTACTCAGAGCAGAGCCTTCTTTTAGCAAACAATACTAATATGTATCTCTACTAAAGAAAAAAGATAGGGCAGCGTATAGAATCAACCAGAGTTGAGTCACGTTGATATAATTACTTTAAGGTACCTCATCAATATTACCCGAATGGATATCGCCTCTTTACAGTAAGTTCCTACCTTCAGACAGTTTATTCTACAATTAACGAAGTTCTACTTTTCTAATCATTTGTCAGTGTTGGAGGGTTGGAGGTTACTAACAATAACTATTTTGCAGCGGTGATGTCGTGTGATATGAACCTCCTAAGAATGATTATTACAAATACTATAGCCGAGAGGTGGTGAAGTTCAGAGACTGCGAATCAGTGTCCAATAGCAACTCCCTGTTTTATGTTATGCACTACCATCCGCAACAGTCAATAGGCTGGGGGAATGCTTACACCAAGAAATAGAGCAAAACTCAGTCAAAAGCAATGTAGACTTCATATTCTATTGAAAAAAAAAGGAGAAAGACGAATGAAAAGGAGTATGCAAAGAATATGCATGAAAGACGTCTCGCAATTGTCGCTGATACTGCGCTCAGTGTGAGCATGTTGACGAAGAGCAAAGACTTTAGGCCTCCGCTCGTCACACTTCGCACTAATAAGGAAATGATTCCCAAAGCTATGAAACAGCCTGGCTGGCTATTCACAATAAATGATGTAAAGAAATACGATGTAACCATGTGACGTAGTGAATGAGTTGGGCCCGCGTAGCGCCTCGCTTATTTATAGCTTACATTTCCACGGAACACGGTAAAATTTCGTCCAATAGAGTTTCTATCTGCACCCAGCTACGTAGCAGTTGAAGTGTCCTCACATACCTTGGCAGTGGTTATGGATGTGGCTCAGGGCTCTCTTTTGGGGCCCTTACTCTTCTCACTGTACACGAATGATCTACCCATTGCTGTGCCAAAAACTGTCTACAGAAGGGTGTCCCAGAAAACGCGTAATTAAATTATAATAAAAAAGACTACACTACCTAGAAACATGCAGTTCACGGCATTTGTTCTAACAAGGTTTCTACCACCACCTCCTGATGTGAATGTCATCTAACGTAAGGTTTATTATGTCAAATTTTGCGAACAGAGCTCGAAAAATTGCCAAGTAAAAGTCGCTTTCTCACCCCACCAATGTGAAACGAGTGACGCATTTACTCAAGCTCATGATAATTGACACGAATATCAGCAACAACAACTTTATTTAAAGATGTTGGATGGACCCCGTGACCCGGACGTGAAATTGAGGAGCTATCCCATCCGAAATACAGCAGAACATCATGCGTTTCGGAGCGCAAACAGCCTAGCGCTATGCGACTACTTGCGTGCCTTCGTTGTCAGTCCGACGAAAGGATGTTGCTGAACTCAGCCCACAGGGATACTAGAAGGAGATAAAACCACCAGGCATGTCTTATCGCATCCAGCTTCTGCTGAACACCTCCTAGATAGTAGAAGGCCCGCGCACTGCGTCGCACAGGGAGGCCTGCTGGTGCAACTGCTGATGATGCTATGACGTCAATGAAAGAGCGAACAAGAGAAAAGCTCGAAGCAGCTCGAAAAGCTCCGGCCCGAGTTAGCTTCCGTGCGTGACGTGTGCGTGACGTAGGGCGCAGGCCTTCTGCTATCTAGGAGGTGTTGTTCTGCGGGAGTCATGCCTGCCCTCCCCCAATTTCAAGGACTGTCACTTTCTCTGCATTCCCACTGTGGGCTGGGATTAGAAACCTCTTTTCGTCGGACTGACAACGAGGCCGCTCAAAAAGTCGTCGAGCGCTATGTTCTTGGTGCACCGAAAAGCATTACGTTAAGGGTTTTTTTTTTTTTCGATGGAGTAGCTCCTGGATATCCCTGTTAGTTATCATGAAATTGAGTAAATTCGGCACGCGCTTCACATTATTGGGAGGAGGGAATATGTTTAAAAAAAAATGAAAAGAAAGAAAAATGGAAATGTCAGCCAGGCTAATGCCGGCTTGCTATTCCAAAAAGAAAGAAACTCAAAATCAACAAAAAGAAAAAGAAAGAAAGAAAAGGAAAAGGGAAGGGGGAAAGAAAGAAAAACAGTGCAGCACAGGCACGACATGGCACAAGAAAGCCCAGTCAGAGGACAGACGCAAGGCCCCGGTCTTTCAGGAAGCAGAGCGGGGCTGTGGTTACGGCCCACCGGGTAGGCCGAGGGTCGGGACCAAGGAGGGTGGCCATGGACATTGTGTTACAGCCGAGCTGCATTAGACGGCGACGGAGGGCTTGCCGTTGTGGAATGTGCTGCTGGCAGTGCAGAAGATGCTGGTGCTGGTGTGATGAGGAATTTCGGCCACCTCGCCACAGCTGGAACACAAAGGGGAGCTGGATTGGCCCATTTTGTAAAGAAGCAATGGGGTGCTTGCGACGTTGAGATGGAGGACGCGCAGCAGTGATTCCTCCTGACGGCTGCAGCGTCACGCAATGAAGATGACAACCGAGGGATCGATGGACTGTATGTGACTGCTGTAGGCGGCGACCTCAGATCTAAATGTTTGGGCACGGGCGGCACACCGGCTGCGAACAGACAAATGGCAAGCCGAAAGTGTAAGGGGGCAAACGCGCAGCAGAAGGAGTAGCAGCCGCGTCCGTGCGTCTGTGACCGGCCAGGCCCACATGACCGGGCACCCATTGAAGGGACAAAACATGATCATTGGCGCGGAGCCTGTTATACGTCTGCATGTAGGCTGGGTATATCCTGTATGAGGTTGGGGCGAGACGACATCAAGCGGAGGAAGGACGCCTTGCTGTCGGTGAGGACGACGCATTTCCCAGGTGGCAAGTCAGAAATGTAATCCAGGGCGGTAAGGATGCCGAAGAGTTTAGCCTTGGTGGACGACATGGGGTGTGGCAGTTTGTAGGCCAGTTCATGGTCTGTGTCGGTGACGTAAAAAGTCGCACCCGATGCGTCAGGTATTAGGGAGGCATCGGTGAAGATTTGTCGGCAATGGGGACGAGAGGTGAGGTGCACCAAAGCGAGTTGTTGGGCTACCACTGGGCTGATTGCCTGTTTTCGGGGATGGTCCGGCATAGGAGCGTGACTGCGAGGCCGTTTTAAGATCCACATTGCTGGCACTAAGGAAAGAGCAGATAGCGTGGACGGGAGATGGTCTCGTAAGCGTGAAACTGCATTGGCAAAAGTGGACGCTTGGCAGCTCACAGCAATGCGGCGAAGGGGATGAGAAGGTTGCGTCAGACAACGGGCGTAGACGCGGAGGGCGGCGGACTCCCGCAGAATAGGGATAGGCTGCTCCCGGGCTTCGGCGAGTACGGAATATGTCTCCGTTGTTCGAGGCACTCCAAGACAGACATGGAGACTGCGGGCTTGGAGATTCAGGAGCTCCCGTTCTTGGGTGCAGCTGAGGGCAAGAAGGATCGGGAGGCCGTACCGCAGTGCGCCCAAAAGAAGAGCCGTATGAACCCGGTGGAGGTCCTGACAGCACGGGCCCCAGGACGCACATGCGATACGTTTGAGGACATTTATCCGGTTGGAGGCTTTCGTAACAAGCGTCTTCACGTGAGATGACCATGTGAGACCTCGGTCACTTGCGAAGCCCAGGTAACGGCAGGTGGTGACACAGATTAGGGGCGAACCGTCGATGAAGGGTGGATATTTGTGGAATGATCTCCGTGAAAAGGCCGCGGTCGGCAATATAGTGGGCGATGGTGTTCAAGGACCGTTGTAGACGGCGTTGAATCGCATCACGACGAAGAGCGGAGGTCCAAATACAAATGTCATCTGCATAGATTGTGATGTGGGTGTGGCTTGGCAGCTGAACAGAGGGGGAGGCCATAATGATGTTGAACAAGAGGGGGCTGAGTACGCTTTCCTGCGGGACGCCTCGGTGAACGTGATACAATGCGGTATCTCCGTTAGCAGTGAGGACAAAGAGGGAACTATCTGCGAGGAAGTCTGGGATCCATGATAGGGAGCATACCACTACGTTGGCGTGCTGGACAGCCGTAAGGATTGCATTATGTTGGACACTGTCATTGGCTTTCTTGATATCCAGGGAAACAGTAGCAGTCAGGAAGCCGTCCACGGGAGACTGCTACGTCTCACTGACCAGAGCAACGACACTATCGAGTGACGAACGGCCTGAGCGAAAGCCCATCATTGTTTCCGGGAAGGAACGGTCACTCTGAATGTGCCAGATGAGACGGGTGAAAATCAATCGTTCCAGAGTTTTACCCGCGCAGCTGGTAAGGGCTGTGAAGCGGAAGGAGTGGAGGTGATGTGGCGATTGGCCGGGTTTGAGCATGGCGACAACCATCGCCAATTTCCATTCCTCGGGGATTCGCCCCTGCTGCCAACTGTCATTGAAAAGGCGTAAGAGATGCTCCCTCCCCACATACGGAAGATGTTTGGGTCACATTATTCGGATACAAAAGTGACCTTTACTTAGCAAATTTTCGAGTTCAGATCGTATAAATTGACATAAAAACTTAAAGTAGATTGCATTCACATCAGAAAGTGGCAAAACCCTGGCAAGAACAAATGCCGTTGACTGCTTGATTCTACACTCTTAAAAATGAGCATGTGCTTGTACTCCGCTTCATCCACACGCCTCATTAGATCATAGAAAAAAAAAAGAAGGCGCTGAGTAGAGCTGAGCGCGGGTGCGGGTATACCCGCGGGTGCCCGCAGTTACCCGCGCATCGTCACGATTTGCGGGTAGGAATTCGCGATCGCTGCGGGTAGCGGGTAAAATGCGGGTGTACCCCCACTCAATCACTGTCCAATACTAACTCCTTGTTTTATGTTATGCAGTACCATCCGCAACAGTCAATAGGCTGGGGGAATGCTTACTCCAAGAAATAGAGGAAATAGAGCCAAACTCAGTCAAAAGCAATGTAGACTTAATATTCTGTTGAAAAAAAAAGGAAAGAGACGAATGAAAAGGAGTATGCAAAGAATATGCATGAACTAAGACGTCTCGAAATTGTTGCTGACATTGCGCTCAGTGTGAGCTTGCTGAGGAAGAGCAAAGGCCTTATAGGCCTCCGCTCGTCACACTTCGCACTAATAAGGAAATGATTCCCAAAGCTATGAAACAGCCTGGCTGGCTGTTCACAATAAATGATGTGAAGAAACACGATGTAACAATGTGACGTAGTGAACGAGTTGGACCCGCGTAGCGGCTCGCTTTTTGATTGCTACCGTTTCCACGGAACACGGTAAAATTTCGTCCAATACGAGTTTCTATCTGCACCCACACTCCTAGAAATGAACTTCACCACATAGCACGCTCCTAGCCAACCAACATTCCGAATGACAACGTTCTAGCCCCTGATTTGTTGAAAACGTGGGGCGGAGCCTATTTTGTGACACTTATGCTGTTCATAATTGTCACAAAAAAAGGCGTACGCCTCCAGTTTTCAGCAAATCAGGGAAGATAACGATATCATTCGAGATTGTAGTTGGCTAGGAGCGTGCTATGCGGTGAAGTTCATTTCTAAGAGTGTAGGTGGGGTAGTTTTTTTTTATAAGTTTGCGGAAAATTTAAGAGAGCGTGGTATTAACATGCACACAAAATGTTTTATTATAATTCAATAACACGTTTTCTGGGACATCATGTATGTATGCAGACGACGCCTGCTTCATTTCCTCTGGTGTAACAGCCGAAGACGGCTATTACTACTGTCTGAAACGGAAGACGCAGTATAACGTAATGGTTCAAGCCCAACCAGCTGTCTTTCAATACAGTAACATGTACGGTTCTTTTTAGGAAGCCATCTGCAACAGGTGAAAACTTGGAGTTGATTCTTGAGAATCGATTAATTAAACAGAGATGGTGAAGTACCTTGGTGTCCTGCTCGAGTCGTCCTTGACATGGAAGCCACACATTGAATATGACGAGAAAAATAAAAGTCTTGGGGCAACAGATTTCCCATATCCTCCTTGACGGTCTCTTCGAGTTACAAAATATTAAGATTGTTAGCTTTTTCACGCACTCTGCATCCTTCGTCCGATTTATATATTGAACTCAACATATTACACCTTCCTAATTTGGTTCACCTGTGGTATGTTAGGCTGACACATAGTGGAATCAATAATAACAATCGTAGCCAAACTTGAGACTTTAGATTGTGCCGCAGGAACAACAGCAGTATTAATAATTTTGATCTAGTAATATGCTAAGTTTTCGACCAAATAACGTTTATGGGGGTCGTCTACTAGAATGCTATGGGCGTCAAACTCTGGAATGTGCTTCATATTATCTCCGAAAACTCATAGGCACTTTCGCGCAAATAAGGTACGGTACGCGATACGGTAGGTACGCCTCGCAGCCCCTCAAGGCCTCATTGCCATTCACCATCATATGCCTTCAACTCATGCCAGGCCTCGCAGGCTTCCAGGAAATTAATTGCCCTTTATCATCATATGCCTTCAACCCATTCCAGGCCTTGCAACAATCCAATACATTTATTGCCTCTCACACTCACACGCCTTCAACTCACTGTAGGCCTCGCAGCCCCTCAAGGCCTCATTGCCCTTCACCATCAGATGCCTTCAACTCATGCCAGGCCTCGCAAGCTTCCAAGAATTTCATTGCCCTTCACCATCATATGCCTTCAACTCATGCCAAGCCTCGCAACCTTCCAAAACATTCATTGCATCTCACCCTCACATGCCTTCAACTCACGGTGCCACACAGCCCCTCAAGGCCTCATTGGTATTCACCATCTTATGTCTTCAAATCATGTCAGGCCTCGCAACCTTCCAAGAAATCCTTTGCCCTACACCATCAAGTGCCTTCAACTCACGGTAGGCCACACAGCCCCTCAATGCCTCATTGCCCTACACCATCATATGCCGGGCCTCGCAACCTTTCAAGAAATTCGTTGCCTCTCACTAGAGGTGAGTGCGCGGGTATGAAATTTCATACCCGTATCCGCAGCAATGTCTTCGCTCAACCCGCATCCGTAACCGCATACCCGCCGATGTACCCGCAGCCCAAGGCGTACGCATGTTTCACTAATGCCACATTATCGTCACAGCGCGAAATGATTCATTGATGCGGGGGAGAATGCACTTTTCCGACGCGTACACTGTGGCGACCGCTGACATGGTTGCCAGCTTACTAACGCGAAGCGTACCAGTCGTGATGTCGAAAGACAGACAAAATTAACCCTATGTGGCAAACAACGACGACGACTTGATTTTGAGATGAATTGAATATGGAGCGCCTTGGAAAGTATTTTGGGCTAAATATTCACAATGAATCGGGTCATACACCAAAATCCGACGAGATGGTTTTACGCCTGCAGGTATTGCGGGCAAACCCGCGTAATCCGCGGAAGCAGCGCGGGTCTACCCGCACCTTACCCGCAACCTGCGATGACACGGAAGTGTGTATCCGCGAACAACAAACTTGCGCGGGAACCCGCGGATATCCGATGGCATACCCGCACCGCACTCATCTTTACCGCTCAGCGGAGCGAAGGTGGCGAGCGCTGCGCGTGACCGGACAAGGAAGTGGAAGTGCCAAACATCTTGGGAGCTCTCTTTGCAGGCTTTATAGCGCGCACATTGAGTCTTGGATGCCGCTTGCACGCCGGGTACATTTGGCATGGATAGAGACCTGGCATGAGACTACTGCTCTCATCGTTGATGGGATCGGTGAGCGCAGCTGCCGCAGCCACGAAACACGGCTCCTGGTTAGGGGTGCCTTTGTGCCTACCAAAACTTCGACCAGTGGGAGGGAGGAGAATCTAGTATTAGCCAAGTAGTATTAGTCCAACGTCGTTCACCAACCACCACAGTGAACGACATCAGACCGACGTTGGCCCAAGGTGCAGTGGCCGACTTAGTCGCTTGCCGACCAAAAACCGACCACTGGCCGATGGTTGGCAGTCGGCAATTTCCACTTGGGTAGGCACTGCAAATATCCGTCCTCCGGGACCACACTTGTACCTCACCCCCATAGTTGTAGAAAATTTCAAGAATATGTTTGTTTTCCAGTGGAAGATGACTAGATATGTTGTTATTCCTGCAGCACACTAGACAGTCATCAACATATCTACACACGTGGACATCACCCAGAGGCGCCAAAGCTGTGCACAGTTGACAGTCTACACATGCTAAAAAGATATCGCTCAGAATAGGTGCCACGCACGACACTATGCATACTCCTCTTGTCTGAATAAAAAAAAAATTGTTGTCTCTGATGTAGGTAGAGGTATACATCTGCAAAATGTCCATGAAGTTTTCCACACATATACCACAGCGGTTCTGGAACCTGGTCCTGACATTTAGTTCTATGCACTCCCTCACAGCCTCAAACAGTGCCTTGGGGAACCCAGTAATGCAAATCACAGGCATCGACTGACATGATGAACGGCGTGTCTTCACATCCTTCAGACGAAAATTCAATGATCGGGATAGAGTTTCGAATTACAAGTCATTGGCTTTACACTCACCTATAAGTACTTTTGTAGGTACAAGGAGACACATTTCTGCCACGTATTCCTCACAGTTATTATCGACCTCAGCGGGAGCTCTTTCTTGTGCGTTTTCACCGCAAAAATATGTCTGAACAGTCTTTCTTACTTGCACCTATGTTCTTAGCAGGTCGCTCCACACCAGCCAGCCGGCATAATTCCAAAGCACGTGTCCGGATGTTCCTAGCTTTGGCGTCTCTGGGTGATGTCCACGTGGTTAGATACGCTGATGACTATCTAGTGTGCTTCAGGAATAACAGATTCAATCCTCTTCCACGGGAAGACGAACATATTCTTCAAATTTTCCACAACCATGGGGGAGGTTTTACCTTTACAAGTGAGGTCCCAGAGGACGGATCTTTGCAGTACCTAGACATCCGACTACACGTGGAGGACCAGCATGTGTGTTGGCAGTATGCACCCAGAAGTACGAAAAGGTTGCTGCCTGACCTATCAGCCCATTCGAAAATAGCGAAGAGGGGTGTTCTGCATAACTGCTTAAAACATGCCTTGGACCGATCCTGTTACCACTGTGTCGGGGAAGCGAACGAAGGCCAGGTGGAACGCGCTCGAAAGGCAGGATATCTACTGGTAGCTGTTGGAGGTGGGGGACGCAAAGAAAGGAGATCACATGAAGGACGGCCGTTTGTTGTGCCATATATGCACGGGCTGTCACACAATCTGAAGAAAATTGCTGTGAGATCAAACGTCCTGGTTACGTTCTCTGCGCCGGAAAAGATTGGAAAACTATTAATAATAATTGGGTGTTTACATCGCGAGACAACTGAGATCATGAGCGACGCCACAGCGGTCGGTCTGTGGATTGCTTTTGCCCACCTGAGGGTTCTTTAACGTGCGATGAAAGCTCATCACACAGCACCTCGTATTTAACGTCCCTCGCGGAAGACGGCGTGTCTAAGCAACTTGTACCCTGCCACCAAGTTGCTGGCGTCCTCGGCCGGGTTCGAACCCGCGATCTCGGGATCAGAAGGCGAACATGCTACCAACTGAGCCACCGAGGCCGGTGATTGGAAAACTGTGCAAGATCACCGCCGGCATCAGGACTACCAGTCAGTGCAGCATAAAACATCTTATTAAGTATGCCGCATGCAAAACTAATGTGATCTATGATATCCCGCTATCATATGGGAAAGCGTACATTGGACAAACTGGTCGATGCCTTAATGTAAGGCTGAAAGAACACGCTGCCACCTTGAAAGGAACCGGCCGTCCACCGCAGTATAGGTGCGGCTCCACTCCACATTTTATAATACAGTGATTAAGAGGCGTTCAACGATTCAGCGCACGAGAAAGATTGCTGAAGTATTTCAAATAAGGAAAAGGAGGTCACTATGCGTCAGCCAGGCATCTGTGGCGTTATATCCCAAGTGAAAAAACGTGCTTGGCCCAAAGTCGGCTGAGAGGAGTTGGCCAACTAAGCCAACCTTGGCCCAAGGTAAGACAGCATGGTTGGGTCGAGCTTGGGGATTGACAATGGCCTGAGACTGGCCATCCATTGGCCACCAACATAGGGCCAACCTTTCTGGCCAGCCTGGCCAACGCTGACCCATATATAGCCCTATATCAGTGAGAAATTTTGCATGACAACGCTACTTCCCAGCGGGAAAAGCAATATTGGCGAAACACTTTGTCGACGTCTGCTTCCAACCTAAAAGTTGTCGGGCCCAGCTTGCAAAAAAAGCTTGAGCCAAGGTTGGGGATTGACAATTGCCTCACTCGGCCGACTTAGCCGGCACAAGCTCGGGCCAATGTACAGCGCCGACCTGACAGATGTAGGGCCGATGTCTGGCCAATAAGGAACCAAGCTTGGGTACTGATTGGGAAACGTGGGCCCTAGAATGGCCCATGGAACACCACATGTGCATGGGCCAACCACGGCCCGTTGCAAAAAAAATGCATGACCCAACTCACTCAATTCTCTCGTGGGGTAGGGTAACGGCGTAGGGGGAGAATCGTAAAAGCTCGCAATATGCCCGATATCACTAGAATCAAACAGGTCAGTATAAAGAAAAGAAATTGCATTTCTTTCCTGAGGAAGAACAGCAGATACTATACATAGGTTTGTCTTGCGAGCTTCCACAAATTCGACAGTCCTGCTCGCGTGTGAGTCAAAATGAAGGGCGAGGTGTCTAAGTTTAATTTGATGCGTACACAAACAACACTGAAATGAGGAATTGCTTGTAGTATTAGCTCACCATAAAGATAATGTCTCTGTTTCTTACTGCTTTTGGTTTGAGACAATCACTTGCCCAAACGAAAGTTGAACTTATGCAGTGCTACACCATTCCGCGTTCACTCTCCCCGAGGCAACACACCGAGATTGAACCAAGCTTGGCAAGAGCTTGGCTGGCCAACCAAGCCGTGCTTGGCCAACGAGCTCGTTTCTTGCTACAGATCTGCCCTGGCCGACGGCTTGCCAAACCTCGCTCTGCCTGTCACAATGCAACATATAGAGGACATTAGAGGACCCTTTCTCTTTTTTTCATATGGCGTATATGGCTCTTCTGTGACAGTTTCAACGACTACAACAGAGTCTACGTGACTGTCTCAATCTTAGGTAATATGTGCACCCCACTTACCTTGGTACTACGTGAAGATGAGTTCGGTAACCGACTGACGGCAAGCTACGGTGGCGTCCCGTCGGCACGGGCTGTTGGCAAAACGTCATTGGCCAGGTCGTCGCCGACGTAGTTGGCAGTTAACGTTGGCCATACGTTAGAACATGACTGGCTGGCCGACCTTGTTGGCTGCCAACTGGTCCCCGACTTTCTGCCGAGAGTCGGCCGTCGGGCAATTTCAATTGGGATGATAAGGATATATTGTTTCTGGAGAAGTGGGACAAAGGGGCTTGAATTGTAGGCTGAAATGTGGCAAGTGAAAGATAACAACGGAGGTATTCATAAAAGGAGCCTGTTTGGTTGTCAATAAATTTTCTGTTTGTTGGAAGTCTAGCACAGTGATTGTCCTCTCCCATGTCTGTCCCTGTCTGCAGTGCTAGTTTACCTCGAGACAAGTGATACGTCACGGAGAGTCCCGGTTGAATCTGCCTATTTTGGCGGAGCAGCCTAGGTTGCTCCTTGGAGCTACCTTGCATTAAAGGCTGCTCCAAAGCTCCCATTCGAAAACTGTTCCCAATCTGGTAATAAAACAGGCTTGCTCCCGGTGGAGCAGGAAAACTTGCTCCGGAAGCGCTTCGAAACTTCCATTGGAATTCAACACTAGTTGGAGCCCCGGACCGAGACGGTGGCCAGGAAACTCAAATCAGCAGAGCAGGCTGATGTGTGGGAGAACCTCCAACTGCTCAACTTACTGCGATACATCTAGCTCATCGCGTTCATTGAATTACGTACTGTGATACTAATAGCTCCAGTTACTCATCAGGTTACTGTGATCTGTACATACGCGATAATAAAACTTCAGTTTCTTTGCTTTCTCACTGTGCATGATGAGAAAAATAGACTATACATGTAGTGGGTAACAAGGGAGATCTGATTTATAAAGGGAATCAGATGGGCAGCCAATAAGCACAGCCAATGGGGAGCCAGCTCAGTTTTCTTAACGATAGAGTAGTGCCCATCACCCGGCACCCAGACATCTATTGCAGGGATCAGACAGGTACAAATCGGTGTTGCAGTCCCATGTTAGATAAGAGTTTCCTCCCAGCGCTCCGCCAACATCGGCCCGTTCTACTGTGCTGTTCAGGTTCTGGCAGACAAGGGGATGTCCCAAGGATCTCCGCGGAATATGCTCAGACATCCTGTTGAAGTCCCACATCTCCCAAACGTATATCTGTAGATATACTGCCGGTTTTATTGTACTGCTGGCAAAATGCGGACGTACCCGCACGGGTAGTCCCGGTACACCTGTATAACATGCCACGGGTGGCACAGCTAAGATTGCGAAGCGGGTACGAAGTGCGCTCACGTCTTACTCGTAGGGAGAAGCACCAGTCTTCAAAAGATTTGACGTCATGATGCAGCTGCTCACCCTAGTCTCATTCACCGTTCGTTTGGTCTTTCTAGGTTCCTGTGCAACACGAATATGTTGCATATCGTCTTACCTTCCACGTGAAGCGCCACCCAGATACACAAGGCCTGCTTATAATGCCTCCTCTCACTCACTCGCATGTAGACATAAAAAGTGTCATCGCTGCAGATGATTTCAAACAGGGGCTTTCTGATAGCTGCCCATATGCTTCATATCCACAGCTACGGCCGCCGAAGCACTGTAGTGATTGGCGGATTGTTATGTCACGTCATTTTGAGTAGACTTTGGTTCTAGGTGGTGTCGCCATCGACCCTGAAGGGAGGCCCTTCATTAAATATTACCCTTTAACCAAATATGACACTCAAGTATAAACACAAAGTACGACCACTCTATTAAATGGTACCCTGGTATCCCCTTTATTGTTTCGGTTAACGAGAGTATAAAGAACAGCAATGCAGCTAGCATGGAATAACTTGTAAAGGTTGGGCAGTGGAAAAAAACAGATACTGCAGTTTTCCGCATCAGTCCATTGTAGTTCTCAGGTACTTCTTCCCAGACGGCACGGGAATTTCTTTAATTCCAGTGGGAAATAACTTGGGGATTTCTTCGTCCGTCACACTGGGCAGCACCATGCATGGTGTCCCTTTCTGCAATGGCATAGCATTTTGTAGCACAGAAAATCAGCATACATCACAACTAATTCAACCTAACTGGAATTCAACAACTGTAAAGCAAAGTAAAGAAATGGGGTCTAGGAAGTCACGACATTGGTCTATTGATACATTGGAACAAGAATGCCTGAACCTCACAGATCACTAAACAGATCAATATGTCACTACTACTTAGTACTACTTAGTAGAACTACTACTAAATTTCAGTCTGATGCAAAGGCATCCTACGTGTAAACTATGCTGGTACTGCTCCACAATGTGCTCTGGACAACCATGAGCAGGGCCTGAAGTATCCGAGGTTTTTCAGTGACTCAGGGCAGTAAGAGTGCCGGGAATAAGAACTATTTTGTGTTTGTGTAAATTTGGGTGAAAATCTTTCAGCAGTGGCAGTTCAGGAAAAAAAGGTGTGAGGTTATTAGTAAGTGCAATAGCGTACACAAGCTTTGTGCTCTAGTGCAAACTTTGTACAACAAAAGTTTGCACGAAAAGCTGAGTACTAGTGTTCTGCTGGTCATCTGTGGGATCGACAAAATCGCTAATGTACTAAACGATCACATAAAGTTGCAGTTTCAATATGACAATGGTCCGTTAAATCATCTGTGAAGTTCGAGCATTCTTGTTACAATGTATAAACATGACTTCCTAGACCCCCTTTTTTTTCTTGAGCAAAAGCCCTCCTGAAGAGAACATGGCAAGGAAGCAAGAAAGGCAAACTCTGCACTTCTATGTGAGTTGATTACGCATAGCTCTGTATGATTGCTGGACATGTCACTTGCCCCTTGATGATAACACTTACACAGACTGATTGTATCACCTATCGAAATCATTTAAGGGGGAATCACTTCTTCAGAAATCTATGGGTGATTTTCGTTCGCACAAGACACGTGAACGCTCTAAACTATCATGATAAGATTGGTACTGGCGTGTTCTCTTACGACAAAGGCATAGCTCAAGGCTTGAGGCTCGAGGCTCGAGGCGACGAGGCTCAAGAGCCTCGTCTTGTCTACTTCGTGTGTTATCGTTCCCTCAAGCTCAAGGTATGCCTTCGTCGAACCTTCACCAGCTCTTGCCTGCTCACCCTTATTTTATGTTCTCTTAGCTTTTCTCTAGTCAATGATGTATTTTTTATAGGACAAGGTTGAGCCGTTGATTTTTAATAAATTAAAGTTTCGTGCATCTCGAACATGTGCTGCCATCTCGATAAAGGGTGACACACTAAAATATTTGCGAATTCGGGCTCAATACAAATCAACGGATAGTGCTGGAATTCTACAAAAATGTGTCATTGACAAGGGCAAAGCAAGGAGAACATGCCAGTACCTCTGTTTTGACGATATTTTACGCCGTGTCTGAGCGCTGTGCGAACAAACGTTCTCTATTGTCTTGCGCAGAAGTGATTGCCCCCCTTAAGCTTGCACCGCGATATCACCAAAGCACACTACAGTACTCTCCGAGGAGCAACTCCCCACATGCATGCCACATACAGATACTGCATAAATTTTATGCCATTGTCCTTGGGGTTTATCACTACTACTTTTACTACTAATGCTACTCGTACTGATAATGCTCACAACATTCTAGTAGTAGCTTTTCTTCCCCCTGAAGTCTAATGCCATGCCACAACGTAGAATTAAAGTCTAAACTTAAAACACACATATTTTATGTACGTGCAGGGATCGGAACTGGAACTGAACCCGAACCGAAAACCAGAAAAAAAAACGTTATTTTCTGACGAACCCGAACCGAACCGAACCAGAACAATTTTTTTGCTTGTCCTGAACTGAACCGGAACTGAACCGAAAAAAATTTGTACGGTTACCGGTCGGGAATCGGTTCAGAGGTGAAATAATTGCACTACTAACTAACCTTTTTTTGACTCACCTGAAACGGTTATCTCACACATTTCTCAACCGGGTACGTGGAGCGTAAGCTCGTTTTCATGTTGCAAAATTACTGCCCATGAATCGGTAAAACCGGGACCGAAAAAAGTAATGGTTCCAATCCCTGTAAATGTCCCGATCGCTGACCAATATTTTTTTGTCTGTATGCGCGGGGTGGGGCTGTTCTCCCTGAGCCGAACTCGAACCGAACAGATATACCTGAACCTGTTCAAGCTGATAACTTCGGTTCAGCGGAGCTAAACCTGAACCAAACCAATATACCTGCACCCAAACCGAACTGAAAAAAAATACCGATTCCGATGCCTGAGAGACATACACACGCATTTACTCAGCGATATCGTAATCACATAACAGTCGAATCACTGTCTGCAAAGAACAGGCTTCAACACGAAAGAGGCCACAATCAAGGAGGCACTTGCAGACAGAGCACAAAGGGCAATCTGTAGGGAAGTACTGTGATGACAACACCCTGAAGATGCGATAATTAATAATTCGACGTTTCAACGCTACCCTGTATTGGAGTTTGGAGTTTTCTGGCGCAAGGATGCTACCCTGTATTATGAAAGGGGTACAGAGAATGGTAATGGATGGTATGAACTGATATTTAAAGAAACAATCTGGTCCTAATAAATTGTAGGGCAGTATGTTTTGAGGTTTTATGTATTTCTATGTATTTGGAAAATAAAAAAGGGCCTCTCGCACTGTAGATGGACACAAGACGTGGAACAGCCATACTAGATGAGCAGAGATTACCAGCAGTGAAAACCAGATTAGCATTCTCCAGAATTGGCACTACACCAAGCTAGTTTTGGGGGAACAGTAAAATCACGGTCCTTTGGTGGACCGTGGTAAAATGCAAGCGAGCTGGTGTATACCTGATGTTGGCAACATGTCCCTGAGCTAGGGGGAAGGACAAAAGGCAAAACACAAAAACGAACAGCACAAGACAAGGCTCAAACCAGCAATGAAAGTTTTCATATAGCAGGTACAAATACATCACATGAAGACAAGTTAGGGGAAAGGGAATGCCACTGTGCAGTCTCCAAAAAAGCGAATATGACGCCTGATATCTGATTCATTCAACGATTAGCGTGGAGTAAAACAAAGCAAACAGAAGACGGTTGTGGCCGACAAGGATGCCTCACGTTTTTGTTATCTACCACCGAAAAGTTTAAGTAAGTGAGAAGGGGAAGGAAAACAAGCAAGACAGTGCTACAGTCCATGTGGGGGTGATTAGATTATAAAGGCAAGGAGCGATAACTATGGACGGATTACTAATGCAACCTGGGGGTGTTAGTAACAAAAGCCATTTCCAAGGGTGAGCGAGAAGTATCATCTTTGCAATGCAATAGAGTTTTAGCCTCACTGATGAGAGAGGAAGGCAACCGGAACAGTTGTCTAAATGTTGTTGGGATAGTTCGGAGGTTGGTGAATTAGGTATTGGAAACGTTGTTTTTGTGCTCTCTTAACTACTCATTTAGACATTTTTTGCTTTGGCAAAGTAGAAGGCTCCACATTTTAAGGGAATTGAGTACACAACAATTTTGGAGCAATCCACAAAAGGAGATTTGTGGTTTGTGGTGCAACCGTTTCCATTAGAGGGGCGTAAGAATGGAGTTAGATCAGAGAGCTTATTAGGTATCGTGTATGCCCCACGTACACCGTAAGCGGCAGCCTGTTTTCCGAGTGAGTGGGAGATATCGTAGAAAAAAAGTAATGATGACAGCACGGCAGTTAGAACGATGGTTGGTCTCTTGGAAACAGCTTTAATCACTCACACCCCAGGTTACATTAGTAATCCGTCCAAGGTTATCGCTTTTTTGCCTTTATAATTTAATCACCCCCACAAGGACTATTCTGCTTCGATTTTTTTCCTAATCCTTCTTCCGTATTTAAAGGAGAATAATTCAAAGAGTGATATTAAACGGTAGGAATAACTTATTTGTTTGCACGTGCTAAACAAGACTTTCGTGCACGAGACTGCGCTTCTTCAGGTTAGAAAAATACGAATATGGTACAGGAGCATATGTACAGTTGACGGGGGAGTTTTAGCACGAGAGGGTAACAGGATGATGGAAAGGATGCAAATACAGGTAAAAATGAAAAGAACATAAATACAGACGCAGAGGTATCAGAAGCACAACATAACGCAACCTTACCCCTGCGTTTGTGTTTATGTTAGTTTCATTTTTACCTGTATTTGCATCCTTTCCATCACCCTGTTACCTCATGCAAGAACTCCACCGTCAACTGTATATATGTGCCTGTACAGTAGAACCCCTTTATAGTGAAGTCGTCCGGACCATGAAAAATCTTCACTATATCAGGATCTTCACTATTTCAGTAGTTTTTTTCCTGCATGTATGACCCACAGAATGCCTGTAAGCAGCAGATATTGGTTGTAATAGAATACAAACACTTTATTTATAGAGCTTGAAGTTTTCGGGAAATATTTTTTTTTTAATTCGGGCGGTAAATATCGGGTAAATGAACAAGTGCACTAAATTCATGCGAATTGGGGTGAAAAAACTTCCATTACGCTAAAATCGAGGGGGAAATCGGGCTCAGTTATTCAAACTAACTGTAGCAGTTTGGTACAAACAGTGATGTAACTGCACTTTTCAGCCAAACAAGTAAGTTGGTGCATTCCTACGGACATCCCAGAGAGGGCAATTTGCCTGGTAAAAATCGGGTTTCACCCTAAAGAGGCAACTTTGAATTCGGGGTGCAAATTCAGGAAAGAATCGGGTAAAACCCTAAAACTTGAGGCTCTATTTATTTACATGAAGACATATGATAACAAATACATTTGGAACTGATGTTATCTAAAGTGTTGCAGTAAGGTGGTACTGCACAAGATTTTGCCCTCATGGCCGCTTCCGCTTACGAAGCTTGAAATGCACTGCAATGCAAAGCGTTTGACAACACAAATAGTGAGTGACAACAGTGACAACAATAGTGACAACAATAGTGACAACAAAACAAAATAGTGAGCCTGGATGCCTGGCTGGTTGGTCATGACTCATGACCACGCCTTTCATCCTACGTCATTGATCACACCCAACTTCCTGAAAACTGCATGAGTTCCGTTTTCGACCGCGATGGCGGAATGAGTCATTTTTTCGGGGAAATTTCGAAGTTTCGGCCGACTTTTCTTCACTATATCCGGTTCTCGGACACAAAAGTCTTCACTATAAACGGGTTGACAATACATGGGCGTCTATGGGCATTCAATCGGAACAGAGATTTCCCTTCACCACATCAGTTTCTTCACTACATGAGGGTTCACTATACCGAGGTTCTACTGTGCCATGTCCATATTTTTCTAACCTGAAGAAGTGTAGTCTCGTGCACGAAAGCCTTGTTTACCACGTGTGAATAAATAAGTTGCTCCTACCGTTTAATATCACTCTTTCAGTTAGTTACCACCGGCAACCACAACGCCTATTTTTCTGCCTTCGTATCTTCTTATTTAAAGGAGGTAAGAACTCCTATCTGCAGGTATTTAGTAGGGGTGTGCGAGTACCAAATTCTAGACTGAGAATAGTTTTCGAATATTTAAAATTCACTGCGAATAGTTTTCGAATATCTAAAGTTCACTGCGAATCGAGTACGAATAGTTGGAATCAGGATTTCGAATACTTTCAAGTAATAAGAACTAACACGTCACACATTTCTTATTTATTTTCTTCCCACAAATGTACATTTTGGAGACTCTCAAACACACTGAAATAGTTGAACCTTCACTTGGTTTTAAATTCAGGCAGTCTTGGCACACTGAGGTACACTTAACACAACACTTCTTAGTCTTGTCTAAGCACACTGGAATACTCTGTTCAGTTGTTGTTCAACAGTTCACAGGTTGTTGTGCAGAAATGTCAACTGCCTGACATGCTCAGGGAGTAAGGCAGCTCTGCATGGTGTAGCAACATTTCCTGCTGCTGAGAATGCCCGTTCACTGGAAGCTGACGTTGCTGGAATAGCGAGGTACTTGCGTGCTAGCCTGGATGTAGATTGGAAATTTATCCAGTGGTACGTTCCAGTGTTTCACCATGTCGCGGAGAACCGATGATATTTGCGTCGCAGTATGCCTTCCCGAAAAACTACGCGTGTCCAAGTTGTACCTCTTCACTTGAAAGCTGTGACCGACGAAGTGGCACGTTAGGCTTATGAAGCTGGCGTTCGAGCGTGACGTCCACATGTCGGACGTGAATGACATGGACTCAACACCATTTTGTAAGGCAGTTTCGAGTTCTGCTTGAACTTCTCTCCTTGTGTCGTGAAAGAGTTTCGGTACTAGCGTCCAAGATAGCGTCGTTCTTGAAGGAGGGCAGTAGTCTGGTACCGCTTCGGACAGAAGTTCTCAAAACCTGCGATCCTCGAACACACTGTACGGTTGGTAGTCTAGGGCTATCATGCGTGCCACTTTGACATCCAATGCTTCTTTACGAGCACGTGGCAGCTGTCTCTTTGTGGCCAACTTGTCGATTCTTTGCTGTTCCGCCTTCTTAGCCTCATGTTTCTTCTTAAACTCAGCATAAAGTAGGTGATGTCGCTTCAGATGATTCACGAGGCTGGTTGTGGACCCCGATGGTGTCTGGATGCGCGCAGAGCACCGGTTGCAACTAGCAGAAACTGCAGATTCTTTTTGGAAGTAGTCCCACATGGCGCTTCTGTTTGTTCGCTTCGCTGCCGCGTCATCCTGCACAACTTCACAACCGTGTCCATCATCCTGCAGTTTTTCAGTTGTACACACAGCCGAACTTGCCATGCCCTGCGCGACTAGTGACTGCGTCTCAACGGTTTCATCAGTTGCACGTGGTTTCGCTTTGGGAGAGGAGTGGCGAGGAGGAAGCTCACGCGCGGTGACGTCACCAAGCAGCGCTACCAGCCTAGCAGCACCCCTGGTGTCTCCGCGTGCATCTCTGCCAGTGGGCAGATACTCGAAAAATATTCGAAAATTGCGAATAGCGAATATCCTTTGCGAATATCAACCGGATACAGTTGAACCTCTCAATAACGAACGTCGATTTAACGAACTCCTCTGTTTAAAATTTCCGTTGCACGAACGCATCCCTATAGACGCCAATGTATTTTTGCATTCGATTTAACGAAATACATTCGTTTGGTCACCTCTATTTAACGAAATCTCTGGGCTCTTCTGCGCGTGTCTTTCCCCTTCACCACGAAGAAAAGGAGGAGAAACCTTCCCTCTCTGTTGTCCTTACGCGAGTTTTCGTTGGTTACTTCGGTTGTCACGTGCTGTAGGCACGAGCGTGCCGACATGTGCGTCTCCGCCGCCGGTAATCGTTGCGCCGACGCTGTTTCGAAACCGGCGCGAGGGTCTCTTCGCACCTGTTTTCGGACAAGAAAACACACATTGCTGACATCTCGCGAAGTCTAATTTGCTTGTGTTGATGAAGACGACAGTACGTTGCGGTTTTGTGCCTTTTCATTACTTGTTTTTGTTCGCGCCGCTGATGCTGACGGTGGTAAAATGGGCATGATGCCGCTGCCGTTCAAGGTTCCATCGGCGCAGACGTTTACGTGACATGTACCCGTTTCTCATTCTTTTCGGCGGTGTACGGTTGTTCTTTCCGGACGTCATGAGTGCAAGTGAACCAACCAAGAAACTTCGATACGCGATCGCGTAGGAGAAAGCAGTCGAGGTCATCAGGAGTTACGAAGGTTATGAATGCTCAGAACGATATTGTGCACAAATTACGCATTACCTAGCGTTATGTAATGAATAAAGCTTGATATTTTGTGCCCTTCTTACCTTAGTACCTGTTTTATGACAAATGACGTTTTGCGGTACGCGCGGCGCTGGTAGTGCGGCGGCCATCTTTGTTTAACTTGGCGTGTTCCATTTAACGAATATCTCGATTTAACGAAACAAAGAGCCAGCATTTACAAATTCGTTATATAGAGGTTCAACTGTATATCGTATTACTCGATTCGTATTCGAAAATTCGAGTACTCGCACTCCCCTAGTATTTAGTTATGGGTGTACATAATATTGGTGTAATATTGTTATTCCACGCTTCGTAATTCTATTTACAATTTATTGTTCAATACTTCTCCTTCACAACATGTGCAGTGTTCATGCAAAAACACACTTTTTTTCGGATACGGGCGAGTAGATGTACTGTCATCCAGATACCTCTATATCCATTGTTACGTCACAGGAAGAATTGTAGCCGCGAATCGGACGCCAATGCGGTGCTACACTTAACGTTCTGCTCTACACTCTTAAAAATGAACTTCACCACATAGCACGCTCCTAGCCAACCATCACACCAAACGACAACGTCCTTGTCCCTGATTTGTTGAAAGCGGGAGGCGGAGCCAATTTTCTAGCCGCACATCAATGATATATAGCGTAGATTGAGAAGTTACCCGTCAAGAAGAACTCGTTACAGGTTAAGTTACCGTGCGCAAAATGTAGCTAAGTTAATAACGAAGTTCTTCAGCCTGAAATGTAACTCGCAGTTACTGACTTCCTTAAAAAAGAGAACCGAGTTACTTCCAAGTTACTTAGGACACAAAATAGCATTATGCAGGTGCAGCACGCGCAAGCAGTTGAGTTAGACCTTGAGTTGGCTGCGGAGAAGTGCAATACGCTTAGATAGTTTTCGTTTATGTCCAACAATAAACCCCTCCCTGTTTGAAAACGAATGACGTCATAGTGTTCGACAGTGCCTCAAATTTGGTTGAATTGAACTACGCTCGAAGTTAGAGGTGAAGGTGGCGCCCGAAGGTAACGGTCTGGAGGGGATTGCGATATGGTCCCTTAAAGGGACGCGACCCTCGGTCCTGCTTTTCTTTCAATGGGAGGCAGCAAACAAGTGCCCGTTCGTGGAACCCAGCCCTCTTCTTCCGGTTTCAGTCTGTCTACCAATGTCATGATGACGTTTCTCTGGTAGAGGTGTATTCGAATGCTTTGCATCTTACCCCCTATGAGCGCACAATGGTTCAGCTTCATTTCATTGGCAGCAGTTCTTACTTCCTGAATAAAATACTGCCATTGATTGAATATCACGTTTTATGGAGAAAAAAGTTACGGGGAAAAAAGCCATGAAGGAACCGGAGAGAAAGCGAGAAAATATGTGGACGTGAGTGAAAAGAGAGTTAAAAGTAACTTGGAAATTAACCTAAGTTACTTTGGCAAAGTTACCTGAAAAAGGTAAGAGTTCCTCTGAAAGTTACCACGGCGCAAAAGTATCGAGTTAAGTTAGAAGTTACCAAAAAAAGGAACTTAGTTACAGTAACGAGTTACCTCGAACACTGATATATAGAGCCTGAAGTTTTCGGGAAATATTTTTTTCTAAATTCAGGGGGGTAAAAATCGGGTAAATAAACATGCGCACTAAATTTGTGCGAATTCAGGTGAAAAAAACTTCCAGTATGCTAAATTCATGGTGAAATCGGGCTCAGTTACTCAGCTAACTGTAGTGGTTTGGTACAAATGGTGATGCAACTGAATTTTTCTGCCAAACAAGTAAATTAATGCATTGCTACAGACATCCCAATTTGCCAGGTAAAAATCGGGTTTCACCCTAAAGAGGCAACCTTCAATTTGGGGTGCAAATTCGGGGAAGAATCGGGTAAAACCCTAAAACTTCAGGCTCTAAGATATATAATACAATCCATCTCTCGTTATCAACAAATCATGGGCGAGAATGTTGTCATCCGGGATGATGGTTGGCAAGGAGAGTCCTATATATGGTGAAGATACGGACCTATACAAAAGGTGTCACAGCCGACAAAATAAAGCCCCCCGCTTGGAGCAGACGCAGTTGGTGGGCTAGCTTGGAAGAGTTCGCAGCTCCTTTAAACCTTGCGGTCGTAGATAACAAAGACACGAGGCATCCTTGTCGCCCACAACAGTTTCCTCTTTTCTTTGTTTTACCCTGCGCTAACCGTTGAATGAATCAGATATCAGGCGTCATATCCGCTTCCTTGGAGAAGACAGAGCGGCGTTCCCTTTCCCCTACCTGGGGTCTTCATGATATATATTTGTACCTCCTATATTAAAAGTTTCATCGCTGGTTTCAGCCTCGTCTCGTGCTGTCCGTTTTTGTGTTTTAACTTTAGTTTTTGCGGTTTTGCAGGTGGTTTAACCCAAAACATAATAATAATTGGGGGTTTACGTCGTGAGACAACCGAGTTCACCCAAAACACTAATGAATACCCTAATAAACTACTGAAAACAAACTGTCACATGCTTTCTTGTGCTGCTCAGAGCCACTGTGAAAAACTTTACAAATCAAACTTTTGGCAAATTATTAAAAACAACTAATATAACCATCCCTTCCACTGAGATAACGTTACTGTCAGTAGCTCTTGGCTTGCATTCTGCCATGCAAACCAGACATATATTCCAGAAATAAAAACAAAAAGACCATCTCATATCACGCTCGAAATAAGACCTCAATCCTATTTATCTGAATCTCACGACGTTGAGACATCCACAACGGTGTGCTAGCCCGTACTTACGTCATTGTAAATCTGAAATCAGATGAGAACGTGCCGTGAGTTTTTCTAGTTTGCCTCAAAAACTACATCGCGAGTTGAGTGCCAGGTGACACTCACAAGCGTCGCATGTGGTAGTGCCGGTTTATGACTCGTTTTTGCAATGCAGTGAAGACGGCATTATGAAGCGTCGTTCAAGAGGAAGGTGATTCTATCAACAGAGCAAGATGGAAACTGCACTGTGTCCCGGAAATGTGTGCACGACTGGAGGGATGACCTCGCAACTGGAGCCGCTCGATCTGTGCTTGAACAAGCCAATGAAGGACCATGAGACAGTGCGTGTGTCGTATGTTTCTAGTCATAAAGTACTTTTTATAGTCATAAGAATGTGTTTGGCCTCCTGTTTCACACTCATGCTGTAGAATTGGCATCTATCTTTTTCGGCAAGTTTTCTTGCAAGGTTCACCTGTGCGTTACAATCTTGCGACTACCGTATTTTTTGGGCACCCTTTCAACTGCAAAGTTCCAACAACTTGACGTTCCAAGTTGAGTTTTCCTCCATCTGTAATCTGCGCATTGCCCGGATTCCACTCAACTGCAACACTGACGTCTATCGTCACTCACTGGTGTTCAACCCATTCATGATTGTTCCTGCGTCGCAGTTCCTGATGGTGTCATGCCTCATCCCAACCTTCAGTGATTGTCGCTTTAGCCGACCACCCTACACAATGACATCGCAATTTCTGGTGTCTGCGACAGGACAAACAACAATAATCTGCTGAATACAATTTTGCGCTTCCAGTCTATACCTAGCTTAGAGTGGAATACAACTCTAATCTCGCAACTAGTGTACAGCTCCAGACTGTCCCTTTAAAGAAATTTTCACTAAGGCAGACAACTAGAAAGCAGGATTGTATGGGACATGTGTAAGTGACAGGGAGTGGAACAAGCACCTAACAGATGTTGAAGAATCAAAAAAAAAAAAAAAAAAAACATGAGCGGCCTCCCTGCACACTGTGGCGAACCAGGATATCACCTCCAGCCTGGGCAGTCTCCCATAAATGGTCATCACCTCACAGTTACATGCCGCCAGCTATCGTCAGAGAGTGATTTGCGGTGCAGACCCGTTATTTCTGCGGTGCATAGCCCCTCCCCCAATAGTTCTTTCGAAATTAAAAATCATACCTATATAACATGTTGCTAACAGCCAGCAGAGAACACTCACCTTCCAGCCAGCTGGAGTGGCAACTTTCCTGGTCTCAGTAACAAGCAACGAGTCCGTGGCACGGAGTACCTCGCTGGAAGGAGCAGAATAATTGGCCATTAGGGATAATATCACAGTCAACCCTTAGATAATGCTAATCCTTAATTGATGAAAGATCAAGGTTCTTGAATCAGTTGAAGGGATATGAAGCGTTATCATGAAAGAAGGGTCATTCCTCATGCAGCGATCCGATTGTGTTCAAGTGGACACATTCATAATCATTTTAGCCCTCAAGGCCATATCCCACTAGGCAGACTTATCCGCTAAAATGAAGAGCTGCAACACAATTTCTGCAGATTTGCGAAGTTTCGTGAAATTAAAGCTCCAAAAATGCTCAATGCACGGATCCAAGTGCATCCCTGTCAAAGCTGCAGCGTGAGGAAAATGCTGTACAAAGCAACTGGGGCGAGAGTGTCGCCTCGAAAATTACATGCTCGTATGAATGCTTGCACCGGTGCTTGGGTTCACACCGAGAGGAAGTACACGGGACACAAAAGTAGATGCTACACGTATTTAACGGGTAAGGGCTGAAGTAGTCTCACTCAGTATTGCACAGACCTCCCTGCATATGTTGTCTATGATAAGGCCGCATTGTCACAGCCGTGGTATTGTGCTTCTGTGGCAGCCATCGCGCCAAAACAAGCCCACATACAAATATCAGCTGCGCAGGCGTGATTGCTATGCCCACGCCTGTGGTCGGCTGTGGCTCACAATCTGGTGCTCTCACGCGTCATCAGTCTGTGCAGTGTGACAGGAATCTGTGCCGCCATCCCACGGTACCGCCAGCCCCGCTCAGCACACACGTGCACAGTGTAGGGCCGCGTTTTAAACACTCATCGCCAGTGTACTGATTTTAAGCAGAATTTTTTTACAGCAGAGGAAAGGTCTAACATCGGCCCATGTCATGGAAACATAACTGAAATAAAAAGGGGCCTTTTCGAGAAACGGACACGTAAGAGGTACACACATCATAGATACAGCGTGCTCTACAGCATGTTCGCAATATTTTATATCAACGCATCATAGGTATATCATAGCAAGGCTGACAGATGTATTTTCGACATCCTTCGGTACAGTTTGAGATTCACAGTGCAAAAGCAGTGTGCCGGATCAGTACCGTAGTCTATGTAAAATGCTGCCTATCTTATTTAGCTTCCATTAAGTGTATCTAGGGCATGACTTTTTAGGGTTAAACCCGTATCCGCCCGATATTTACCCCCCGAACGAAATCTGTAAAATTTGGGTTTAACCCGAATCTACCCGAAAACATCCGGGTCGCGTGGCACACTCATAAGCGTGCATTAAAATAAAGTTTGATAACATTGCTAAACATTAGTTCCACGTTAAGACAAACTTTTATTAAACAAAAAAAAAAATCACCCGAATACACCCGAATTCCTGATGACAGAATATGCCGTAACGGGATTTAACCCGAATACACACGAATTTTCAAATGAAAAATATCACCCGATATTTACCCCCCGAATTTGGCCAAAAATAAAACCCGAAAAAGTCAGGCCCTAAGTGTATCCTGCCGGCACTTTGCGTGTGAAAACAGTTATTTTGAGAACAGACAGTAGCGGGACTCCACTCTTGGACATCAGCGTGGAAGCTATTTGTGAGTGTTCATCCATTTCTCCTTTCTCACGCTAAAGGGAGTACCTCACCACTGAAAACGTCAACGCAGACAATAGCAGTAAGCTATTTTTCGTGCATTTCCTGATAAAAGCAGTTTTAAAGGATACGTAAAACTGAGGAATTGAACCCATTCACGAACCGGTTCGGGGCTGCAAACTGGTTTATGAACTGGTTGGATTTTCCACGCGGTTGAACCAGAATGAAATCCAAGCAGCGTGATTGTGTATTTTGTACGGTTAGACACCCTTGTTTTAATACAGGGTGTTCCAGAAAACAGTTCGAGTAATCCATCAAAAACTGTTGCTCTAAATTGAGACCATAACACTCACTCAAAGTTTCTTCCAGTGGTAGCTGGATACAGCATTGAAAGCTTCATCTTCTTGTCAGGGCCAATGATAAATACCTGAAAGTGTTACAATACACAAGCTTTAACATCAATTAAAGACTGACTTGATGCAAATCAACAGCATTCCAGCTCCACATCCACAGATTTCCAGTCAAGGGGTGCTTTCCCACTTTGCTTTCCAAACCGACAAAGGGACAGAGGAGGAAGGACACCACACGTTCTCGAGGGAATGACCATTAGGAAGACCGAGTGTGCTATGTAGAACTTGGGACTAAAGTTGGCAGAACACAGCACTAACGTATTTCCTCATCGGAATGGCCACCTGCTAGCTATCAGCATGAGAACAAATAAGAAATGTGTGACCCGCTATTCTATGCATCTCTTAGAATGGGTGTCCTCCCCTGTTCACTAACCAGGGTGTCGCTCCTACGAAGAAATGTGATAACCCTGTGTTCCGTGAACTTTTACCCCAAGCTGGACACCGGGACTAGCACAGAAATCTAAATGAGGTGGGTGAGAGGAATCACGTTCCAGACATTTTCACCACCCCAAAGAAAGCTGGTCGTCTTCCATGTGAGAGTAAATCGAACCCCTGGAAACCAACTGTGCAAGATTTTCCGCAGGGACAAGAGGCAACAAAGTCAACGGAGTGTAGCATACACTGGAAACTGAGATACAGACTGTGGGAATATTGGCAACAAGTGAGGGCAGTGTCCTTGAAAGTGAACATCCCTTCTGGACACAGCCCCACTGCAAGGAACATGGATGTGCAAGATTTTCGTAAGGTTTTAATGTGGCATGTACTCCACAATAACATTAGTAGGAAGATTTACGAAGCCTTTCTGGTTTCTGACTCGGGGGGTGAATCTGTGCATCAGCATGCCTTCACTCAGGCGGAGTGCAAGTCTCTACGTAAGAGTTCGTTAATAAAGTATAATGCTCTTAGGGAAAGTTTCACAGACGCAGATTAAGAGTTGATCCGTCCGTTAACTTGAAATTACGACTTAAACCCTCTTGCTTCAGCATTACAAGCCTTACTAGAATTCACTTTGCATCGCTAAGTATCGTTATAGAAAAAGAATTGACGGCTAACTTTAAGCTTCATCTTTGTTGAAAGCAGGGGTTCCCAGACTGGGTTGTGCGGAACGCAGGGGCCACCGGTCACAGTCAGTCACCGCGAGCGTGAGCTACATGCTTTCTTTCTGTTTGCCCCGCACATTAAACACACCCCAACCTTAGTAGCACAGCTGGGTCATCTGACGCAGCACCAGCCAGCCAACCAGCGTATCGCTCTCGCGTGCAGTAGTTTATCCAGAATCGCAAACATGTGGGGGTGTCGACAAAAATTTGGGGGGTGTCTGGGTAAATCACCACTCACGTGGCCGCTTGTATCACGCAGTCAGCGAGATAGAGCACCTGGTGCCAGAGTGATGGCAGACAAATGCTACAGACATCAAGCACTATTTCATCCACACTTGATAGAACGGAGGAGCATTTGATGTGATTTGATGTGATTGATGTAAATCGAGACATTGAGACACAATCGTGACATTCGATTCTGTGGAGATTGTCAGGGATATCTCAGAATAAACAGCAATGATCAAGCAGCACCATGACGTTCGGGTCTGGGGAGATTGTCGGGGAATATAATGTCGGGGAATATCTTGGAATAAATCGCAACAATGAGGCAGAATCGCGACATTCGATTACAGGGAGATCGCTGCTGATATCTCTGAATTAAATGTTACCTTAAGTGTTGGGTTCCAATTTTCTCCCACGTATTTATTTATGTATTTATTTATTTATGTCAGTACCTCACGTGCCCTCAAGGGGCATATTGAATGCACCCACTGAGTGGCAAGATGTTTTTGGGTAAAAGATGTGCATCTTTACACAAGCAAATATGGTAGAAGGAACGCATGCTCTTGCACGTTACAGTCACTGAACGAACCCCACTGGGGTTGTCCCAGATGTACTTAACTGTTTGTTCAGTGAAAAAAAAAAAAAAAACACTGTGCCCTATTATTAGTTTTGTGTGATCCCACTTGTGTTCTTTCAAAGGTGGATCTGGAGAGCTGGGTGGGGGGTTCTTCCAATGCATCCCCAAATGTTCAGGGATTCCCTGGGCACACGAAGTTTGTGAACCCCCGAAAGTTTGTTAACGGGCACTGGTGCGTCTTATTTTTTTTTTAATTCCGTGTTAGCGCTGCGAAGCGAATTGTGGCTATGAGCGGCGTACAGACGTGGACAGATGGAGAGAGGACAGCAGGAAGGAGTGTGGGACAGGGGGGTTAGTATGCGTCCTGGGCCGACTTCAGGGAGAACTGTGCCGACATTCGTCTGGAAAGTCTTCGGAAAACCCAGGGAAAACCTCAGACAGCACAGCCGGTGACAGGATTCGAACCCGTGTCACCTCCCAGTCTCGGCGTGGAAAGCGATCATCCTAACCACTATGCCACGGGAGCTGGTACTGGTGTGTCTTAGCTGTTCAAGCTTGATTACGAGTAACTGACATTAATATCTAGCTTCACATTGGTTCTTATGGCTACACACTTCACAATAGTGATCCTTCTGCAGACTAATAGTACAATACAGACAATGCAAAATGACGTAGAACGGGCTCGGAACTGGAGGAGATCTACTCCCTAGCGTAATCTGTCCAGATGTCCCGATTTAAGAGGGACAATCCTACTTTTGCTTTTCTGGTCCCGCTATCCCACCAGCTTACTCTGGGACGTTTAGTCCCGCTCTTGGCTCGAATGATCCCTGAATGCAAAAAAAAAAAGAATTCAGCAAAAACAACACTTTCCTGCTCCCACGCTGCCCTCTTCCAGCTCACATCTTTCCACAATCTGACCATTTGATTATGATGTGTTTGCTAGTAAGCATCTCTATGACAGTATTTTGTGGGAAAAAAATGACCACCTGCGCATGGTTTAAAGCTGCCTTCATGGGAGGAGGACTGTCTTGAGCATAGTGATCAACCTTTGAGATGCCGACGATAATGACAAAATAAAAGTTCAGTGACTCAGGAAGTTTGGGGTAAGATTTTCCGTTCATATCTGCCCAAGTATGAGGATGCAGGAAACAGAAAACATTCAACAGAAGAGACTGACAAGAAGGGTTGACTGGGCAAGTTCGTACATGATGCCACAAGAACAAGTTGTAGAATGCATTCTCGTCTAAGTTTTAATGTGCACACTCGGCAGCATGAAAACTGCGAACTCTAATGGCGGTTAACCTCAAAACCGCAAATAAAATACAACCTGGCTCAAGTATACGACTCGTGAGCGAGACTCGTGCACACCTGTTACATCGGCCTCATTAGTGTTCAGCTAGACACACTTCAAAAGTTACTACACAGACAATAAATAAAACCAAGAAAGAATACCAGTTAAATTTCAGGAGCACAGAGCAACCTTACGAATTGGCAAAGTGAAATGTATTTCATTACCTGATGCGCCCCCCCCCCACCCCACCCCCATACAAGAAGAAAAAAAAAAAAAAAATGAAGTGAACACAGTTTCCCACCCCATAGTTGATATTCAAACTCCATAGTGCACAGCTACTAAATATAGCTCTTAAAAGTTTAACTAGAATGTAAACGCATGTGTTATAGAACACGATGTTCGACTTACGGCCCGGCAGGTGAGAGGGAGTCCCGCCTTGTCCTTCTCCACGGGGTCAAGCATGCCAAGTTTCACTGCAATCTCACGCTTCTCATCTGCAATGATGGGGTATGGGAAAGGCCCATCAGGAAGCTCCCCAAAGGCTTCAATGTCCTGTCAGAACAAAAAACAAGTTCAGCCAAGAGGAAACAAAGGCTGCACCAAACCCGATCTGCCTGGTCATCAAAACATGCAAGCTGAGTATGTAGTACTAAAGGTGGAAAGGGTGAACAGCCTCTCCACTTGTTGATAAATTCACACGCAGCAATAAGCTTTAAAACGGAAATACACACATAAGTGCTCATCATTTGTTGGTCCGTAGTTGTTTCGTGCCAAATCTTGCCCAAGTCAACCAGCTTTTGTTACTGAGCAGAGCATAAACAAGTATCTTCCTTGTACGTTAACTTGAGAGGAAAAAATTTCACTGCATGTTGAGTTAATTGCAAATTTGTAGGCAGATTTTTTTTGAACCAAGAATTTTCCACAGGTAGTACACACATGAACCCATACAGGGCCCATGCACTACCAAAGGAAACTGACATTAAAGAAAAACTCGCATGTGACTATCAGCCATTTAATACCACAACATTTTGGGCACTATAACTAGCAATGCGAATGATAGACCACACTGATAAACAATTGTCTTGAGGGGCTGCAACACTCTCCAGCCACAATGGGACACTTGTAGAGCAACTTGTAATTATACTTGTAATGATTGTAAAAGATGTAAAAGATTGTAAAAGATGCTTTTAATTAGAACTCTATTCCCATCAACCACCAGAAGCCCAAAATAAGTATCAGAGTTCATTGTGTGTGGTTGTCCAGGGTCTTCCTCAGACGCAAGAAAATGAAATTATGTTATATCTATGTGCTCGCACTGTTCTTTTTTCTACTTTGCATTAGTACGTATATCCGAAAGCTACATCGACTTATTGATTTTGCTGTGTCATTTCATCTACATCTTAAGCAGATTTTGTTGTCTGCTGGCTCACAGATGCTAACCTGATGCCAGTGGGATCTACTGAAGCAGGCAACATGCTGCGGCAGTAGCAAGGTGGTCCTCAGGGCACGTTAGTGTGCACAACGTTGAAGGCCCGAAGGTCTCAGCCCTGGAGTACTCTAGAATCGTGCACTAAATTGTGCACAGGAGGGTGGGTGGTAGCATCGAACGTTTGTCATCGTCCATGGGAAGTTGTGACATAATAGCATGGCACAGTGCTTGCAGAGTTCTCTCTTTTTTAAGCTGTTGCCATGTGTGGTGCACAGACAGACAGATGGAGAGAGGCCAACACAAAGGAGTGGGGAACAAGGGCAATAGTATGTGTGCTGGGCAGACTTCAGGGGAAGCTGTGATGACATTCCTCTGGAACGTCTGCTAGAAAATCCAGGGAAAAGCTCAGAGCTGCGGGGATTCGCACTTGCGTCACCTCCGTGGAAGGCAATCATTCCTAACTGCAACGCCATACGAGCTGGTCTCAGACGTTTCTTTTTTTTTTTTTTTTTTCAGTAATATGGCTTAAATTGCTGAGCTAAATTCTGGATTATCTACACCCTGTCTAAACAAGGTCTGTTTAGACCTGTGTTTAGACCTGTCTCAGAGCTGCGGGGATTCGCACTTGCGTCACCTCCGTGGAAGGCAATCATTCCTAACTGCAACGCCATACGAGCTGGTCTCAGACGTTTCTTTTTTTTTTTTCAGTAATATGGCTTAAATTGCTGAGCTAAATTCTGGATTATCTACACCCTGTCTAAACAAGGAGGGTACAAGATGTAGAAATCTGAAAGGGGCATTCAAGTGGAAAAATTTTTGCGACATTTTTGAAACATTCAGTGCCAAAACTGCGAAAATATGCTACTGCGAAGGTTCCCCTTCCTCCGAAGGATGGAAAAACTTCAAGGGTACGTCACCTCTGGCACAACGAATTATAGAAAGGAAATACATTGCAGGAATATCCCATTCCCGCATTTTTTGTTTAATCAATGCCATACGAGGGGAGCTCCAACTTGGCAGAAATGCATAGAGATACACATCGCTGGGATGCATACTCTGTAGTAGCAGCAGCTGGAGCTACTTCCAAGTGAGTGGAGCAGTGCACATGTGAGGTTGCAGATGTGCGCACATAAGAAGCTACAGTAGTATTGGAACTGTTATAATAGCACTGTTGTGTAATATTCTAGTACATATAGTGTACTGTGACATCTACAACAACAAAGATATGGTATCGGGTGGAACAATCCTTGTCACGAATCCACACGTCATCTCCATTGGCAGGTGAGATACTTCGTCATCCTGCCATAATTCATTCGTAATTTTGACATGAAACTCAATGTTACACACACTTCACAGTAGGCACGCATCGCAAAATACAGCATAATTCTACTTCTTCCTGCATCACACCACAGATGTATTCGAACTAATGAGCATCGAGCACAGAATGTACCTCATTCCCGAAGTCTATGAGGCCCAGAAACAAAGACCCCTTTAGTGCCCCTTCAAGGGAAGAGTCACAGACGATATTTTGGGGAAGGACAACATTTCAGGGCAGCCAAGAATAAGAGAGAGACTGATGTTCTGAGGCTGGAACAAACATAGAAGGGACAGATACAAACAAAGCCTCAAATTGCCTAACAAATCAACGATGAAATATGAAAGTCACTGAAAAGGTTACGCCCTACAGCTGGCTAACCTTTTCAGTGACTTTCATATTTCACAGCCAAGAATAGTCTGTCCAGAATACTATAGGTTGCTCTCTTGCTCTCCCGTTAACACCTGTTCAAGCAAGTTCTATGTACGTTGTGCACTTCAATTGGCTTACCTTAATCCAGCCATTGTGACTGTCAACGCTGTCACACGAGAGAGCAATGAGCTTCACTCCTTTCTTCTCAAAGGTGCCAGCCAACTGCGCTGCCCTAGCCAATTCAGTGGTGCACACTGGCGTGTAATCAGCAGGGTGAGAGAACAGAATGCCCCATCTTGAAGGAAACAAGGAAAAAGGAAATAATAAGAAGGGTGATATATCATCACTAGGGCTGTAACGTGCGCTAAAAATGTGCGCTGACAATGTGCCTGTGCTCATACACTATAAACAACAAAAATAGTCTTTACATGGGACAATGAACGGCACTCTCTTAAATGGCCTCTTACACGCATTCCCGACTTTGGGTACTGCTGAGCAAAGTTGTGCATAACTCGTTACTTGGTAACGGTTACCTTTTTTGGTAACGAAGTAACGATTCAGTTACTTTTTAAAAAGTGATAACAGTAACGGAATCAGTTACAAAAATTGGTAACTCGTTACTGCGTTACTCGTTCCTTTTCTTCAGAGTGGGGGAGCACATTTCGACACTGTGTGGCACAATGCGCGCAGATTTGTCCTGCGTGACCCACGGCCACGTGTCACTCAAAGTATTACTATTGCAGTCTCTCGCTAGATGTGTTATTGGCGTGCTGAATCGTGTTAAACGAAGGCCCTTGTCTTCTCTCTTGTTTTCCGGAATCTCCGACCATCACTCCTTCCCAAGAACGGGCACCAATTGTGCTATGGCTATAAAAAGCATGTTTCGACTTCTAACCTTTTCTTGTCTTTGTTAAGCTTCTGAGTGTCCTAAATTATGATGCAGCCCCTCGTCTGTTTTCGGGAACCGCTGGTGATCGGTGGCACGAAAACCGGTGTTTTTTTCTTGTGTTTTCATAATCTCCGATCAACCCCACTTCAGAAAGAAGGGAGAAGGTCCAGGCAATATGATATACACTCATGACGACATGTTTGTTGGCTCCTTTAACTATGTGGCGGTAACGTAAAAGTAACTCGTTACCTGTGAGTAACGAGAACTCATTACTTTTGTATGTTGGTAACGAGTAACGTATTTAGCTACTTTTTTCTGAAGTAATGGATAACAGCATTTAGTTCGTTTTTTTTTTAGTAACAGGCACAAGTCTGCTGCTGAGATACGAGCACAAGAATTAATGTAATGTTTAAAACATCAATAGAAAAACGTGCAAAATTTTGAGGAGAAAACGTGACTGGGTGTCCCATATTATGACCTTCTTCTAGGATTATGATCTTCTAGGAAAATCTTTTAGCGAGGAAAGAAAAGTTCAATGAAGCAAGACTTCTCAAAGACCGTTAGGCATTATTCCATGACACTGTCCATGGTCGACCGCATTAACGAGACTGCTCTCCCCATAACATGAGAAGCGGCCACAGAGACTCCTTGTCCCCCACATTCAACACTGAAACACCGACTCAAAGGAAGACCTAACCAGCAATTTACTCAATATGTATCAATTTTTAGTGACTTCTATTTCCACTACACACAACATTTAAAACGCTTTAAAGTGATATTTCAGAATCCATTCAGACTCCATCATCAGAATAGTATGTAAGCACCTGCCCCAACCTATTTACGTACAAAGGGGGCGTAGCAGTCAGGTCTAGATTGAGAGAAGTTAGCCAGGGAAAGTCGTTGTGGCACACGCAAACAATTGGAATCCTGGTACATAAAAAAAAACACAGGGAGCTATCAACAAACGTTCCGGACCTGCTGTTCTCGATGACTGCTGACTGACTGCAGGCGCTCGCATGCCATTCTTATGATGGAATCTAAATGGATTCCGAAACGTCATTTCAATACACTCTAAATGTTGTGTGTGCCGGTGTCTATTTTACGTAACAAATATTTCCACTACACAGAAAGCTCTGGATAGAAAGAAACCACTGTAGCCCAGAAGCATCCGGGGACTGCAGCGTATACAGGGCAGGGTGGGTACCCCAAAAGGAGTGTACATTCATTCCTGTACAAATACGTAGGGACTCCAGCAAAATTTTTAAAGAAATATAAATAAGGTTATCCATCCAAATCGAGAAGAGAAAGGAGTAATGCAGTTGCACCTGTTGTGTTTCGAACTGTTGAGGCACAAATTAGCGTAAACGTTAGGTACACATTTTGTGCACAGTTGTAACTCGTCAGTGGCGTGTGGAAGCTATCTGTACTGCTCAACCTCTGATGTGTCTGTACTATATTTCCTGTTTTTAAGTTCAGTTACTGAGTCTGAATTTTAAAAAATAAAAATAGGTCTAGAATAGTGACAAAGGTGACTTTTGAACCAGTTAAGCCTGTTCTTGACCTAGTTTCTTTGCTTGTCCACATTTATAATATCTCATTATCGACTGGTGTTTCTCCTACACACACACAAATTGCAAACGTCTTGTTTTTCAAAGGTGGTGACAAAAATTATCGGGTAAATTATGGTGCTCTCACATTATTTCGATCTTCCTTATTTTCTCAAAGTGAAGGTCATTAATTCGTGACTAATTGATACCACTCATTTCTCGATAAACATAATTTGCCGACAGATTGTCAACATAGCTTTCGTTGTGGACCTTGAACTGGAAGAGCTCTTCTTAAAGCCTCTGTAAAGATTTTGTCTTCCGGAGAAAAGAAAGATTAGATTGGACGAAGTATGGGAGAGGATAATCAGTGACGCAATCAAAATAAGAAAATGAGCTTCCTGTGCTGGCCCACTTTGAGTGGTGCTCTCGGTACGTTTATCTATCTCTAAGTGACACAGCAGCACACATCATGCCCCGTCTGGAAAGAACGCATTCTCGTGACATGATCGAGTGACCAAAAATATTTCTATAGAGACGAGATTCCTCTCCTGCCAGTCAATGCAGTGTGCATCACCTGCATTGTACAGAACTTGTTTTGGTGCTTAATGGCACAAGAGCGACCAAGGCCAAATAACAGAACTTGTTGTATTCACTCATATGGTTATGAGTGGAAAATGTATGGTGCTCGAAAAATAAACTGCGTAGAAATAAGCAAAGCTAGATAAGTGTACTGGGAAAGAAAACAACAAAACAGCATCATGACAATGAGATCTTCTCATTCAACTGCAGCTTGCCTTTCAGCTTTGTATATCTTTATTGCGGATTTCTAATAGCCCAATACTGATACTCATTGGATGAACCCTCATTATGAATACCGCACAGCAATACCCCTGCTGCACTGGCACTAACAGTGACATTAAGTGCTGAATCCCACATCTTTATGTCATTTGTGTAGTGCCACACGGTGAGATTTAATAACATTTGTCTGAATGACAGTTTACACTTAATGAGATCGCCACAACTCATTCGCCAACGAAATGCCTACTCTTGCTCCCATAGTTTTGTGCAAGTCACTTTGTGCCGTGCAGCGCAAGATTATTTCATAATTAAAGGTATTCTTTCTGGAAGTATTCTTTGACGAGGCTCGATGCAACAGATGCCATCTTGTTTGCTTTGAAGTGGGTACCAGTCGGCAAATAGCTTTTACGTGACCACATTAGTAAGGCACATTCCAGCTTATCCGCATGAAAATAAACTCACTGTCGTTGAATTTCAGAATAGTACGTACATGCAATTGCAAGCTGCCTAATAAGTTTTTAAATGGGGATACATTTTAGTAGACTAGTGAGCAGGCGACATCTACAACCCGAGGCTTAACATTATATTACAAACTGATTCGTCGCACGGCATTAGTCAGTGATAGAATTTGGGATGGTGATGCAATTCATTCTACCTGCATGGCACAGGTATAACAGTTCTTGGATGGAAGAGTTGGTCACTGCCAGTTCTGAGTGTGCACGATGACTGTAAAGACTGCAAATGTGCATACGGGGAGAAAGCATGACTAGCAGAAATGAGTGCAGCTGTCTCTGCTGTTGGCACAGGACAGTGGCCGCAGGTGACGCCGAAGTTGAGGGAGATGTTGAGGAAAAAGTGGCACGGACGAGTGCCCGTATTTCCTCCACGCAGCGTGCATTGTTCAACAACAATGTGCATGTACTGTGGCAGATATCTCATCTGCTAGACATGGGGGCATCCCGTGCTGCGAACTAGGGGGCGTGACAGTTAATTATTTCAGGCAAGAAGCCTGCCTTTTGGGGGGCATTCCCCGCTGTGGCAGAACCAGAGTATAGGAAGAAGGGTTCGTTTAAAGGTTAAAATATATTGGATGTTGTTTGATTGAATCTCTGTTGCCTTGCTTGTTACGTACTTCGTGTGCGGAACGAACGGGCCGACGCCCCGAGGTTGTGGGAACTTGGGTTTCCACAGTACTGAGGGATGGCCAAAACCTTCAGCGAAAAATACGAAAAATGTTTCGGAGCTCCCTACCAGATCTGCGACTCTTGCGCCCCCCCCCCGTAACGTTCAAAGGAAACACAGTCGTATTGGGAGAGCTGGTGTCGTTTTTGCCATGCATTAAATGATTATATGATGTGCCCTTTGGGTGCTTTATCTGCACCTGCACATCATGTTGTATGTTGCTTACAGCTGGATGCAGTAAGGTCGTACCAGTACAGATCACCAAAGCATTGCTTGGTCTCTCCACAAACAAAGAATGTATTTTGTGTTCACAGTCGCCATGCTAAACAGCAACAACAGCATTGTCGCTACCCCATTGTGTCGTCGTCCTCCATCTGAGGGGACTCATTATTCCATTTCACCAGCCGTGACCGCGAGTAACTCCCCTCTCATCATCATTCAAATAAAGTTGTCGTCCTTCAATGTTCAATTGCCTCATCCACTACAACATCATGCTATAGTTGAATGCTCGCAATCTCCAATATCTCCTACTCTACCATCCAAGAACAACTTCATTTTGACAATGACTGGAGTGTCAACAACAATACAGGCAATTCTCTACATTGTTCCAGTCTATCTCTTTCTATCTCATACTCTATCCTATGGTGGTCTCCGTAACAGCAAATCATGCAAATGACTATCACTATTGGAGTATTATAAATCTACCATACAGATTACAGCCAAAGTAAAAATGTACACTGAAACAGAATGAAGGTGTCTCATTACCACACTGCATTTTCTTTATTTTCTTTAGGGCCAATACCATTTTGCTCATTTCTCGGCAATTTACTTTTCGAGCACTTTACATTTTCCGCACACTACCATACTACGGAATAGCATAACATGTGCACAACGCAACCAATGCGCACAGCAATAATAGTTGCAAAGGACAAATGTCGCCTTCATAGACATACTTTCAGCCACTTGACCATATCACAAGAATGTTTTCCTTTTCTTTTTTTTCAGGCGGCGGGCAATGGACGATGTGTCATTCAGAGAGAGATAGAGATAACGCACATGGAGTGCCTATCTCAAAACTGGCCGGCCTAGAGAGCCAATTTTTGTCTCAAAGCTCATTTTGGTTTTGTCTCAGGTTCTCCCTCCAACCAAGTAAATCTCCCGTGGTTACGGAATTCAAAACCTGCCCTGGGGGATTAACTTAGGCATTTTCCATCGTCTTTCCAGGACACTTGACCACATAAATCGTAACGTTTTGCTCTGTAAGTTAACCCACTGCGGAGTATGTAGACCAGTGCTATACTTATTTGTCATATTTTGGGGGTGTCAAGTTGTGTCGCCCCAAGAAAATATTATTGTTCGTCAAGTACCATGGGGCACTGTATTAGGGCTTCATCTATTCATCATATAGGTGGGAGTGACTTTTTTGGGTTAAATGCCTTTCTCAGGTTCGAGGGGGGGGGGGGGGTGAAAATCGGGCCCTATTTATATAACTAATTAGGGAAGAAATTTTTGTTTCTCCTCTCGTCTATTAAGTCCTTTCCTAATCTCTTTTTTCTGTGTGTGTTTTTTTTGTGTGTGTGGGATCGTGTGTGAGGGGAATAACCGGGCGGAATCGGGTTGAACCCGAAAAAGTCACTCCCTACATATAGGGTGTTTTCACATGACGTCAGTCGTTTCACTTTTTCGTCGCAGCTGCTGAGATTATGTAGCATTTGCTTGAAAACGAAGCCTCGAATGGTGCTTTGAAATCTGGTCGCGTCCGTACCCTTCTTTTATCCCGAAGACAATTCGTCATTGTCGTTCTCAAGAAAAGTGGCAGCCAGTGGGAGGAGCTTACGAGCATGCCACGTCACTGACACGTCACAATGCGACGTCAATCTTATCTTTAATATTTAATATTAAAAACTCTTTCAACATTATGTAATACCTATAGGCACTTTTTGCATTCTTTTGCTAATTAGCATTTCGCTAAAAATTAACGGGTGTGGCTTGTAAATCTATCCGAACTGTGCTTTCTAGCACTTGTAACAAAAAACCCGTGACATCTACCACAATTACACACCAAGCTATGGTACGCAATCTCTCCTACTATATTAACTAAATTTGATAGCATTGGCATATGAAACTCAAAACAAACCCCTTTTTTGGGGGGGTTTGTTTTGACAAAACCCTTGTTGAATTGAGATTGTGACTGTGATATATGTGTGTGTTTCTGTTCAGTTACAAAGTGCATATTTCATGTGTGCTCTGTGTTCAGGGGATGAGTGCATGTCAAGCTGTTTCCGCAGCTGTTTTCTCCCATTTTCCGCATACCTGTCACGAATTCAACGGCGTTAAATTCCATTAAAATTAACGTGTGACAAAGACAAAAGTCTTTGCCAATAATCCTATAACTGCACATTCTCAACCAAGTACATGCATTATGAATAGTAAAAGCATTGACGGGAGACAACCATCAAAAAGAGTGATAAACAGCTAGTGACAATGTGGGTTCGTTTGTGTTGAAGGTGGTGATGGATGGACACAGGAATGTTGGTGATCTTACAGGGTGTCACATGCCAACAAATGTCAACATGTGGGCATTAGGTTGTCATTTGCAAGCAACCACTAGTGCAGTATCACAGTCGAATAAAAAGAGCACACAACAAAAAATGGACAACACAGCACAAGCTCGAGATTGCGTTGTGTTGAGCAGGAGTTGGAGCTTTAGTTGAGCTGCCCATTTTTCTTCTCTGTGCTCTTTACACAACTATACTACTATAGAGCCGTGCAACTATAATTACGGACTGAACACTTGCCCATCTTTCCACACTTAGTAACATATTGCTCTCTTTGCTGTCTTTGGTGTAGTTGTTTGTGTTGCATCGTTTTGTGATGTTCATGCGGAGATATAACAATGAACAGGTACGGTGCAGTATTGAACTTGTAGTATTGAATTGTATTGAAGTATAGAACTTGTACGGTGCAGTACTGAACTTGAAGAGGCAGCAGAATGGCATTCACAACAGGTCCAGGTAAGGTGTATGGCAAGCGGCAGCTGTTTGTCGAGAACGGTGCGTACAAACTCTGTCTGGTTTCTACAAGAAGGTTATCATCGGTGCAATAGCTCTCAACAGCCTTCGTTATTTGCTGTGGTGACAATGCGGAAAATAGCACTTCAAAAGATAAGTGGGTCCCCAGCTCCTCCCTGCCTGATATGTGCTCACAATAAGCCTCTATGTCTGTTTGCTCTGTCTAGATGTGTGGAACATAGATGATGACTAAGCATTGAAAGGTGCATGTTGTGTGCTAAATGTTATCACACAGACAGGGACAGATCCAGGATTTTCCTTGGGGGGGGGCTTACCTTAGACAGCATCTTACTACACTTCCTCTATGTAATCACAGAAACCGGGGTGGGGGGAGGTCAGGACATTTGAACTCTCCTTAGATCCACCCTTGCACACAGACATGTTCAATTAACTTCAATGACCCATACTACTGGGGCAGCAGTTATGCAAACTGCAATGCTGAGCAGCCTCAATATCACACAAAATGATATACCTCTGTAGCACGAGAGAAATTCTCAACCAGACAAAAAGTTAAAAATACAGGATAGAACAATTTACCACGCAGGCTATAACTAGAGTTCCGAGTTCTTGGGGCTTATTTCTTGACACATTCCGAGCATGTTTTACTGAGTTCAGTATGTGCCGAGGATTCAGAGTTTTTTGTCTTTATTTTTGTTATATCTCTGTTAATACCCACAGTTTGGTGAAAAACTACAGCTGTGAAACGAGATACTATTCACAAAAAGACGCTGCATCCCCAGAATGTTCACAGTCATGTTGTGAAACAGACAACATCTATGCTACCATCACCTGACAACGTTCACACCTTGGATTCCTCCAGGTATTCCTCTACATAATCTTGAGGCAGTTTTCGCCTGCGTCCAATCCTGCTACTTGTCCATAAAGACAATTTGTATAGCCGTGTATACAAGTACTTTGAGGGAAAAGTAAGAATCACAGGAAATGAAAAAACCCAAGCAGCACAATGTATTGAAAGTCGAGTGCAATAGGGGTGGACGGGTAGGTGGAAGGCCTTGAACAGACTCCTGAAACTAAGGAACATTGACAAGACGCATACCATCCACCCCTATTCCACTCTACCTTCAGTACATTGTGCTGCTTGGGTAGGCACTGGATGTTTTCCAAGCAGTCCTGGAAAGCGGTTGAAATGGCCTCAAAATGCCCTCATGTCGAATAGTGTCACTGAATTGGGTACCCTATCCAGTGACTCCAATGGCAAATTACCTCTACGCAAGGATGGAGCTCACCGCATTACACGGATGCGTTGTGAAAAGCAGCTGTACGGTGGATTTAGTTTAATGGACACTCACTTGTTGCAGGGGTTGGTAATCTGCAATGCAAGGTAATCTTGACACCAAAGGGAAAGGATCAAACCAGTCAACACGCTACAGCATTTTTACTCAGTTCTCGAATACTGGAACCCACAAATGCAGAGTTTTTCGGATAAGTCCAAACTGCTTCAAATTTTACTGGCGTACATTTTTTGGATCTTTTCCCTGGTCATGACACACAGAAAAACATGGAAGGAAAAAATGTTTCCAGTGTTTCTCACTATTAACGCTGGATACACGACAATCATTAAACAGGATGCTTCTATCTGCCGTATTTTATGGTAATCTCATGTTGGGATCCCTGGGATGGCCACCTTATGCTTACATTGGCAGTCTTCGTTATGTAACAGGAAGATGAGTCAAGTGTGAGTAAAATCGTGAACATCCTGAGCAGCTGAGGTGCAAATGTAATGTACAGTGCGGCACAAAAGTTCACAGAACATTCCTTTATCAGAGTGACACACTAGCAGCGAATGGAACCGTATGGAAATTGAGGCCTTGTGCCTAGTGAAATCAGACACCTGTTTGCAATTCTGCGTGGTACAGCTTCGGACAAAAGTTTTCGGAACACAGGGGTATCGAATTTCTCTATTGGAGCGACACCCTAGCAGCAAGCAGGGGTGGGCACACATACTGAGAGATGGATATAATAGCCGATCACCCGTTTCTTATTTGATCTGTAATTGATAGCTAGCAAGGGGCCCTTCCGATAATGAAATACACAAGTGCCGTGTTCCGTAAACTTCTGTCCCAAGCTGTACCATTCGCAGCTAGCGTGTCACTCTAACTAAGGAAGGAATGTGCTGGAGCGTAAACTTTTGTGCAGCACTGTACCATTGTTTTACTACTGCTCGTTTAAATAACTTCTAAATCCCTAAAGTGAAGCTGTCAGCAGTAATGCTTTGCAGTTAATCGCTAGAATAGTGAACCATGTTCATGGGCGCAGCGTTATGAGTGAACGTAGATGTGAGTAATACCTGAATGACCACACTTTCCTACAACTGCGGGTGGATAGTGGCAGTCATATTCAGCTGATACGAGACTTTGAACACCTACGACTGACCCTCGCAGTTTTTAATTTACTGATAAGCCTCGACGCGCAGCCTTACAATCATTTACGGCAGATAATTTGTTTTTGAACACCGACAAAGTTGGAAGGCAGAATCAGACTGAGCACAAATAGGCCTCACTCGTATTCTAGTATGTGTGCAAAATATTTAAAATTGCGCCTGGTCTGAAATTAGTGCACAACTTTTTACTTCTTCACTTGAATCGTGGCTATAAAAGTTCAGGTGAAACTCACAAAGGCAACAACCAGAAAGATGTCTCTTTGTGTAAGAATTACCATATTTCCTTCACCACGACTTTCTGTAGTGAAACAAACGTCTTGTGGCCAACGCTTGTGAAATGACACCGCACGTACAAAAAAATCTCAACTCTGTGCCATTGAGATTTTGTGATGTCTATCTTGTTTTCGCAATCTAAGAGCTTTAATTATGGAGGTCAGAAATCACCGGCTCGCCTGCTTTCGTTTTCGACATGTTAACCAATCCGTGTGACAGTGATGTAACCACTTTGCTGAATCGAGGAACTTCAGATATCCTAATGCTCTATAAGTGCGTTTTACTTCACTGCATATCTTATGGAAAAGTTGTGTGCCCATCTGCCCAACGTGCTATACTGGTGTGTCACACTTCAATTAGTGGATTTTACGTGGAACGTCGGAATATTACATTTAACCAGTGATCCTACCCAAATTCCTTCTGATATATTGTCCACTGCTATGCACATTACGTTGCGAAACCTGGGCAAGATTTTAAAGATTTGATTGCAACTATGTTGAAATACGGTATATCACAATAACTTTGCTGCGAGACAAATAAAACAATCAATACAAAAGTGGTGGGTACTTGACATTGGCAATAATATCCCCTGGTTTAGGGAAAAGACGAATACTCTAGGACGCAGTAATGAAGTCAAGACTCAAACCCAGCAGTGAGACTTGGCTTTTTCATTGTTTTTTGTATCTGCTGTTCACTGTTGGTCAGTCTTGTCTTGGGCTGTTCGTTTTTCAATTGTGTCCATTCGTGTTTGCGCCAAAAATCCCGAATGTGTTGCCAATTCGTCACACATAAATCACAACCATGCGCGCGCTTTGAACACGTTCACACGTGTGTAACTCGCTTAACGTCGGTTTGAAAATGCCAACTTCTCTGCATACATCTACGACGTGGCATTCGTTAAATAGCGGTACAATTCTCCACTTAGCACCGTGCAGACAACGCGCTCTTATGCACGTCCCCACAGATAGTATCGAAAGCATGCAGCCACAAGGTCCTCCCCATTAAGTTGACATGGCCTTGCTCCTGTGCATTCATGAGACGATTGATAAAGCACTCTGTGAAATAATTGCTTTGCCACCGATAACTCAGCACACTACAACCTTTAACAGCTCATTTGGTCAAGTGCTTTTCTCATGAAATATGACGCCAAACTGAAAAGTTAGTGATATGCGTCATCCGAGAAACACTCGGAACGCAGGGTAGCCTCGCTGGAAACTTCTTACGTGAAGGAATTTGTTTTGTGTGTTCGGTTCAAATGTTCTCATTCGAATAACGATAGATGACACGCTACGAACCGATATTTCCCCTTGCACTCTTCATTCGTTCCGTTTTCAATGACATACAATAACTCGCAGTTCAACGAAGAGAAAAGGTTGCAGTAGATCGACTATACCACTTATTTCCTCTTATTTTAAAATCAATTCAGCGAAGCACAGTCAAATATACCTCGTCCTTATGACCGCTATTCCGAAGGCGTGGCACTAAGTGTCATATAGCTCTGTTTATACTCACGAGTTTCCGAGCCATTCGTGGAAGTCAATCGTACCGACTGTAGTATCGCACTTGAAGTTTGGAAATGGATCACCAAGGTTGAGTGGCATTTTGTATTAGGAGTGAACCGCGAGAGTGACGAAGAAGCAATCGAACCCGCCGGTTGCCACGCTGCGATCTGTACAAGAGGGAGAGAGGAATAGTGGGAAATAGCCTGCAGCGGCGGCGGGCGGCGGCACCACTGGCGAGACAGCATTGTGGCAAGGGAAGACGAGGAAGGGATGATGCGGAGCAGCGCTAAATTGATGGAAAGGCATGGAAAGGCGGGAAATCGCAGGGGTGGGCAACGATACGATTTTTGTATAAAAATAATAACACACGACACTGAATGAAAATTCGTATGAAAAAACTGACACCCGTTTTGGAACCGTGTATTATAGATAGGGTCTGAGGTTTTCGGGAAATATTTTTTACCAAATTCGGGGGTAAAACACTAGCATCCAATTCGGGTGTAACATTTCCGGTATTATATGATACAGGCAAAAATCGGGTTTATGAGGCTTGTTATACGAGTACATATGAGAAAAAGAAAACAGCTTTTAAACTAAGTAATAAGTCTGTGACAAAATGAGAACTGTGTCTAAAGGTGTACGGGCAATTCAAGTCTGCGTTGAGTGGAATGGTAATTCGAATACGCATGGTGTTGCAAACCTGCACTACTCATAAAGTACTACTTCGCTTAACATGCCGCTGTTGCAAGTCTTCACGTGAGAAGCGTTTTCGTTTCCGCATCGAAGTAGGAGAAATGGGCGTCGGATTCAATTACGTTCGGCGGTTCATCGGCAGTTATGCTTAACTTGGCTCCTGAACTTCTTTTTTTAAAGAACTATCTTGAGTTGATTGGTGCTGGGCGTTGTTCCGACGACGGGGCGGTATGCCATCCAGAACGGGTGCGACACACGCGGCGGAAGCCATGCCCGCCGCGGAGTTTTCCGGACGATTTCTCGAAGCGCGCGCGCTCGGCGTGCGTGCGATCTCAGAAACCCCAATTTTTTTTACGCGCAGGCTTTACGCTGGAATCTGTCGACTACTGATATTCGCGCGCCAACGCTTGTTGTCGATGATAGAGCCCTGCACGGGCCGACTTTTCCGGGCCCGACCCGGGGTGGTGGGCTGACTCTCGAAAACATATTTGTCGGCCCGGCCCGCGGTGCTAGCGTATTTTGTCAGCCCGGGCTCGGCCCGGCCCGGAGCACACAGCCAATAACAAGCCCCTTTCGGCCCGCGAGCCGGGTCGGGCCCGGGCCCGTGCAGGGCTCTAGTCGACGAACGTGGCAACATAGGCGCGCGTCACTCGCTCTGTCCGCGTCCCATTCGCTTCGGGTGGTCGACCGCGGTCGTTTCTTCGCCGCATGTACAAGGTCACGGCGTACGCGCGACGTTTTGTCTCTGGGGGATGTGCGTCCATGTGCGTTTCTCTCTCAGCTGCGGTGTCACCTCCTTCGGTCGGTGGTCTCTCCCTCTCTTCCACTACCGCAGTCGTGTGCCGCATGGTTCCGCGTCGCGTAACAAAACCCCGGCTTGGGTTGAAATCGGGTTTGACCCGAATCACTAAATGTGCAGTTCGGGGGTAAATTCGGGGAGGAATTGGGTAAAACCCGAAAACCTCAGACCCTAATTATTCTCGTAATACTAATACACTGAAATACTTCCAAAAGAACTTGCATGCACTTAGAAAACACCAAGGTACAAACCCAACCGAGGACGGTGGCAGCTTGGTGGAAGGGTATGAGTTGCTTTCCACGTCTCCGCGAGGGACGTTCAGTGTGGTGTGTCGAGGTGAACAAAATTAATCCACAGACCCGAACACTGTGGAGTCGCTCATGATCACTGTTAAGTCTCGAGACGTAAAGCCCCGAATTACTTAAAAATTAGCAGCATTTTTTTTCAAGAAGGGGATCTTCAAATGCTCGATATGTTCGGGCTGACCACGTCGTTTGCAAACGAAGCTCGTTCCACAAGAGTAATACGAGTTGCTGTTTTCCTCGAAAATACAGATTTAACCGCGAAACATCACAAAAAAAATTGCGCCTTTCTATGGTGGGAAGAATGAGGCCTTCCGCCTCCTTTTTAAGTGCTTCAATGTGTGTGTGTGTGATGACTTTTTAACCACCACGTATAATAGTGATAAAGCCATTAGGAATATTGGAATAGTACAAATGTTCATAATGACATAGATCTGGCTTGAAAGCCCAGGTTGGCTCAGAGCCGAGTCATACCAGGTGCAATGGTCAATGTGAAGGCCAATGGAAGAGAAAAAGAAGGTGTACCCAGACTATTTTCAATCTGCGCTAACACAGAATCAATCACTTTGTCGACAACTTGCTGCTGCACACACGCCCTGGCCATACCGCAGCAGTTTTTGATTGCTGTTTCTTGTATTCGAGGTTCTTTTGTTGACGTTTTTTCTTTCTTTCTTCTTCTTTCTTTTTTCGCATTGCAAAATTCTTTTCAAATGCCAATGTGTAGCATATGGGGGAAAAAGAGAGAGATTATGGGTTTAATGGCACAAAGGCAACAAAGGCCATAGAGCGCCAAAACTATGGTGAGTGTGTGGGAGATGATTATGGGAGAGATGATGTGAGAGAGAATGTGTGTGGTAGTTAAAAGCTATCTACAGGTACTAGCGATGAGATGAACCAAGATAGGAAAGAGAGGAGGATGACGATAACAAGTGAGTATGGCAGTTAAAAGCTATCTACAAGTGTGAGCAATGAGGTGATCCAGGATGAGATATTTACATGAGGAGTTCGATGATATTGGACAAAAGCGGAGCAATGCTTAACATCTACATCTGGCTAAGTAACCCACAAATGGTGAAAAATTGGATGACATTATCAAACGGCACAAGAGGAGTGTCACCCAGTAGAAGGGCTGGGTGGAATGGGACATGGTATTCGTAGAATGCGGTGAAATACTGTTGGCGTTGGTGTTCGAAGTGAGGGCAGGATGCCAGTACGTGCAAGACAGTCAAGCTGTCACCGCAGTGCGCGCAAGCTGGCGGATCCCGACCTCTGGGTAAAGGCGGTGATGCGTGAGCCATGTGTGCCCAATCCTCAATCTCGAACTTCGGAGGATCTATTGATGTGTTCAGTCCGATGCGGGGGGGAAACGTGTGGCTGTGTGAGGTGTAGCTTGTTATTTTCTTCCATGTCCCACTCCTGCTGCCACTGTGTGTAGACAGCTCTCTTTAACACTGGCAGGATGTCTTGGTAGGGTAGTCATCTGACTCCTCTTGTGCCAACGCTCGCCGGGCCTCACGGTCGGCTCGTTCATTCCCCGGGATCCCAGCGTGGCTGGGGTCCCAGCAGAGACATATTGAAAAGCCTCGGGAACAAAGTTGAGTCGCAAGCGCTCGTACCCGCTTGACGAGGTGATTCTTGCTGTCATAGCATGAAAGCAGCGCACGCACAGAGCTTAGCGAATCGGAATAAATTACTGAATTTTGAAGGTCTTTTTGTTGAATGTGCTGCAGAGCCAGGAGAATCGCGTAAAGCTCTGCGGTGAAAACTGTGGCGTTGGTGTTCATGCGTGCCGTCATAATAGAATCACTTTCAAGGGCAACGGCCACCACACTATTGCTTACTTTGGTCCCATCAGTGTAGATTGCATGGTGGTTCCCGAAGTTATGGTGAATCTCCAGGAATTCCTGGAGAATGACAGTGTGTGCAGTAGATTGTTTGTCAAACTGTGTCATCTTTAGATTGGATTGTATTAGGCGTCTCTGCCAAGGGGCAGCATCGAGGACTGCCTGCTGCAGGGGAACGCCAAAGGAACTAAATCCCACACGGGAACTCGCCGCCTGCACGCGAAGCGGAAACGAGGTTACAACAGAGGGCTTTGCAAGGAAGAGTCGCTCCAGAGCGGGGTTTTTCACTACAGTGTACAACTGGGTCATCGCCCTGGCACCTCTACTTTAGCGCAGCCTTCACATGTTCAAATTGTCTCCGTCTCTCGAGCGATCATTCATTGCCCTCAACATACAAACTCTTCACAGGGGACGTCCACAAGGCACCGGTGGCGAGTCGGATGCCTTCGTAGTGGATGGGGTCCAACACCTTCAATGCCGAAGGCCGCGCCGAGCCATGCACAACACTCCCGTACTCAATTACCGATCGCACAACCGAGTCGTAGGCACGCAACAGTGTGACTTTGTCGGCTCCCCACGATCGATGGGATAAAACCTTGATTATGTTGGAGGATTTCAGGAAGTTCTGTTTGGCATAGTTTTTGTGTGGCACAAAACACAGCTTCTTGTCAAATACCACCCCCAGAAAATTTTGCTCGTCACAAACTGGTAGTGTGTTGCCACCGAGGAGCAGCGAGAGCTCAGCAAATGTGCCTCGCCTCCTCGTAAAAACAACACACGCTGTCTTTTGCGCGGAAAACCTGAAGCCGTTTTCATCAGCCCACTTAGACAGACGGTTGATCGTGAGCTGCACCTGTCTCTCAGCTGTCGAAAGACTTGATGCTGTGTAGGAAACCACATGCGTGTAGATCTTGCAGAATCCCGAAACGCCATGTGGTATCGTACGCGTTTTCGAGATCAAAAAACATGGATGCGCAGAACTGCCCTCGCAGAACTGATTTGTGATTCTAGGTGGAGTAGGTTGTCCTGGGTGCTTCGGCCGGAATGAAAACCACTTTGGTGTTTGTCAAAGATGCCTGCCTCTTCCAAAACATACACGAGCCTTGCATTTACCATGCGCTCAAAAGTCTTCCCAAGGCAGCTGGTTAATGCGATGGGGCGATAACTAGTAGCAGCAGACGGGTCTTTCCCTGGCTTCAGAACCGGAACCACTTCGGCTAGCTTCCAGGACAACGGAAGAGTTCCTTCTCTCCACACACGGTTAAAAATGTGGAGTAAGATTTGTGGGGTGTTAAATGCCGCAACATGTCATAGTGTATGCCGTCAGGGCCAGGTGCAGTGTTCTTTGTTGCCTGCATATGGCGTTTTGAAATATGAAAAAATGCACCACGCAGCCTTTTATGTTCCAGTTGATTGCTTCGGCTAAACCTGTAACAATAAAAAATGCGTATATGCTCCGTGTAAAAGATGCCTACAAACGCGGCGAAAGCCTACGCAGTATAGGTCACTTGCGTTCTGCATCATTACCTATATATATAGACATCTACCCGAGAAACGTCATCATGACGCTGGCAGACAGACTGAAACCGAAACAAATCCGAAGGAGAGTGCTGGCTTCAATGAATGGGCACTTGTTCACTGCCTCCTATTGAAAGAAATGTAGGACCGAAGGTCCTATAGTCAATATGAGGTCCCTATGTGGTCCCTATGATGGTCCCTGTGAGGGACCATCGTAATCCCCTCAAGATCGCGGCTTTCGGGCGCGATCTTGTTCGCACATAAGCTTCGGGCGTAGTTTAAGTCTACCAAATTGGTGGCGCTGTGGAACACTATGACGTCATTTGTTTACAAACAGGGATAGGTCCATAAGTTACGAAACACCTGTCTGAAATCGCGAACAAACCAATAAAACAGGTTGGGTGAGATTTAAGAAAACATCGACGACGGACGGTGACTGGCGAACGAAGAACTATGCTATTAAAGTATGAAGGGAATTGCCTCAGGACGATAGCCGCAGATATTTCGAAATATCCCCTCCTGAGGCAACTCCCTTCACATACTTCCTTACCGGAATAAATGAATGAGTGTGCCGGACAGCGCTAGGTGGTGAGTGAAAACTCAAAATATCAAGTACAGATTTCGCGTCTGCGATGTTATGAATACCTTTATGTAGAACAAAGAAACCGACTTAATCTACGGTTGCACCACATGGACATAGACATATACGTTGAATACGTGGAAACCATCGCGCACAGGTAACGCTGAAGGGCAGAATCCGAACGTACAACGTTACGTGTATACCACGTATATAAACAGGGGAATATGCCGAGGTTATTTGTTCGATTTCAGTGTGCGTAATATAGTTTGCCCAATGCAATGTCGCGTAATTGGTCCGACCTCTATATGAAGTGAAAGAAGCGAATAATAAAGACAGGGTCCATGCAGCATTGATCAACCAAGGCCCTCGTCGCCCTACATATCACAAGGATTTGAGTGTCTTTCTTGGCAATGTAAATATATAAATCACGTGCACCCTAAATGCGAGACGACTGTGTAACCAAATCTCGAGATCCTTGACAGCATACACGTACCCTACAGTACCCTATGTCATTGACGAAAACAACATGCAGGGATAAACTAGTTGGTGACCGGCATCCCTTTCTTGCTCCTATTCAAAGCTTTGCTATCATCCAGGCATGACTTGGCAACAGCTGAATATAGCATCAACAAGGGTGACAGTTATACTCGCAGTGACGTAGTCAAGGCAGAGGGAAGTTTCGGGTGTTCAACCCTCCCTCCACCGTAATCTTAGATTCAGTAGTGCATTTGGGAGAGGAAAACGAGGTGGAAATTCTTCTCCCCTATGTAAAAAAAGAAAAAAGAAACAGCTGAAGGAAGCAGACGTGAACGAAACGGCAAAAAATGTGATGTCTCATTCGTGCCTATCTCCTGCCACTGATTCGCACAATTTCCATTGTTAGCTGAGGCTTGTTGAGACACACACACACACACACAAAGAACTCTCCATGCAGAACACTTGGAACAGATGGCTACATGAGGCTTTCTTTTTGCATCGGTCAGGGCATTCCTTTTATATACAGGGTGTCTTTTTTTAGGCGATACAGATTTTTCATTAAAAAAAACTATAAGGGCTATATAGACGGAAAGTCGGGAAGGAAAGACGGGCCTCCGAAAATGAGCAATGAACAAAATAAAGAAAAAAATGGCGTTCCTTCACGAATTTTGTGCGGACGATCTACCGAACGGATTTTTGTTCTGAAAACGGCTACGATATCAGGTCACCGAAAGGAGCAGATGTTCTCATTGGGACAACTTCGTAGCTTTAATAATTAAAAAGTTAATTAACGGTTTTTAGGTAGTTATTCATTTGACGGTCTAGCAGCGTATGCCCAAGAACGTCCGCCGGCCCAGAGATGATAGAAATAAAAACAGTATGTCTATACCCCTTGTAGTGTTTTATGAAAAATCTGCATCATCCAAAAAAAGACACCCTGTATACATATACAGGGTGTCCCAGCTAAGTGCGAGCATATTTTTGAAGATATATGTGTCACTCTTTCCGAGATGAAATCAATTGCAATATAGCATATGCTCAAGAGCACTCCCTAGGAGCGCATTAGCAGACTCCTAAGGCAATGTCTTAGTTAACTTTCAATAGTTAACTTTTATTGAAAGTTAATTAGGTTAGCTACGAAGTTGTTCCAATCAGAACATCTGATCTCTTCGGTCACCAGATACCAAGGCCGTTTATAAAACAAAAATTCGTTCGATAGATCGTCCGCCGAAAATTCGTGAAGGAACACCGTATTTTTTTTCTTGATTTTGTTCATTGCGCATCTTCCGAGATGCGTCTTTCCTTCAGCCCCAGTGTGAGAGGGGAAAAGAGCACACTATCGCCTCTTGCGTCATGGGACAAGATTAAAAGGAAACAGAAAATGCAGCCCAAGATAAGGGCAGTAGCGATAGAGTCACAGGATACATTTGTTCTTGTTTTGTTTCCGCAAGTTAAAGCTAATCGGCTAATCTTCGAAGCATTAGGCGGCACTGTGCTCTTTCACTCTCTCACGTTGGGGATGAAGGAAAGACGCTTCTTCGAAGATGGGCAATGAACAAAATAAAGAAAAAAATGGTGTTCCTTCACGATTTTTTTGCGGACGATGTATGGAACGGATTTTTGTTCTGAAAACGGCTGTGGTATCTGGTGACCGAAGAGATCAGATGTTCTCATTGGAACAACTTCGTAGCTTTTATAATGGAAAAGTTAATTAGTTAATTAAGACATTGCATTAGGAGTCTGCTAAGGCACTCCTAGGATGTGCCCTTCAGCATACGCTATATTGCAATTGATTTCATCTCGGAAAAAAGTGATAGATATATTTTTAAAAAATATGGTCACATTTGGCTGGGACACCCTGTAGAATGCGACAGCAGAAAAGAAAAGCCTAACGTCCTGAGGACGTTTAATTTTATTTATCCACGTGCAAAGCGCTTAAATATATCTAGCGTGTAGAGGGTGGTAGGGTGTAAGGCGTTTAAAACTATAGCTCCAGGCTCCACGCATCCCAGTTACTTCTTGTTTGCACAGTGCTACACGGACTTCAAACGCACCGTTGGCTGCTCAACGTGCAACGCATATTCCCTTCGAGATTTCAGGAATCTTATATCCGCAACATATTATTACAAACATATCCCAATGTAGGTATTTCCAACACGTATGTGGTTGTCAGTAAAGGATTTCCCGTACTTACCGAAGTGCATCGATACATGCGCGCTGGTATTTATTTTTACGCGGTCGGTGACAATATTTATTCACAGATAGTCAAATGAAAGAGCACTTCAAATTATCCGCTCAATCGCACTATCTGTTGCTAGATATGGCTGCTGCTGCTCGCGACTTCCTTGCGCTATTCGCGTGGGTATTTTCAAGTTATTTCAAGTTATCGCGTGAAAAATGTAACTAAGGTAATAACGAAGTTCTTCGGCTTGAAATGTAACTCGGAGTTACGGAGTTACTTAAAATAAAGAACGAGTCATTTCCAAGTTACTTCGGACACAAAATAGCACTACACATGTGCAGCGCGCGTGAGCAGTTTAGTTAGACCTTGAGTTACTCGCGGAAGACTGCAACACTCTTAGATCGTTCTCGTTTATGTCCAACAGTTCGAACGCTTTGCATCTTACTCCACGTGGGCGCACAATGGTTCAGCTTCATTTCCATGGCAGCGGTTCTTACTTCCTGAATAGAATACTGTCATTGATTGATTTATGGCATTGCTATTGGCATTGGTATTGCTTTATGGCATAAAATGCCATCAAAGAACCGGAAAGAAAGCAAGAAAATATGTGGACGTGAGTGAAAAGCGAATTAAACGTAACTTGGAACTTACTTTAAGTTACTTATTTGACAAAGTTACCTGACAAAAGAACGAATTCTTCTGAAAGTTACCACGGCGCAAAAGTACCGACTTAAGTTATAAGTTACCGAAAAAAGGAACTTAGTTACAGTAACGAGTTACCTCGAACTCTGCAAAATGGTGCGTTCACCGCTCGCATAGGAAATGCTAGTTTCGTTTCTCGACGATATTCGTGGATGATTTTGGTGATATATATGGTGATCGTGGTAGATATAGTAATAGCCACCGACTACACCGTAAACTGGAAGCATTATTATCATTACTCATTAGCGAGCAGCGGTTACTCCCCACCCCACCCTCACCCGAAAACGTACCTCATTGGTGTAGTGCAGTTGGGGTAGAGAAAACAACGTTAAAAACTTCTCCCCCGTGCGAACATATTATCCTATATTTTCTTAGCTACACTATTCCTATCACGCATATATCTGTCTAGTTCCACGCAGATGCTAAAAGGGGGACTAAAGGGTAAAATTTCTGCTTGAGGAATGAAAGATCTTGTTACCTTTACAGCAACACAAAAGGAACGGGGTTCCTGCACTGCGTCGTTCGCGGTTTATGAGCGAAAGACACCCGGTCTGTCTCCTCGTCAAGAAGGCCGACAATGCGGAGAGGCCTCGGACCGGTCTCCTCAAACGATACCCCGCCATGATTGGAGAAACCATTTGCGGAAACCAATAATAGAGCTCTTCGGATTGTCGCCCTTTTTGAGACGGAGAGGGTGGGTGAAAGCTTAAATTGCGGTTTCTTCAGCTCATAAATCGCGGTCTCCATTGCCCCCTCCACCCGGCCCACTTTGAAAGACTGCCAGGAGCTGAGGCGGTAGTTGAGGTTGTGACCAGCAGTGTTGCCAGACTGTGCACACTTGACTAGATATTAAATTTTACGATATTTCCGCATCATATTGGCAATATGGTAATATCGTAAAATTTAATATCTAGTCAAGTGTGCACAGTCTGGCAACACTGCTGGTCGCCACCTCAACTACCGCCTCAGCTCCTGACAGTCTTTCAAAGTGGGCCGGGTCGAGGGGGGAATGGAGACCGCGATTTATGAGCGGAAGAAACTGCAATTTAAGCTTTCACCCACCCTCTCCTTCTCAAAAAGGGCGACAATCCGAAGAGCTCTGTTATTGGTTTCCGCAAATGGTTGAGAACCGATTGTAATGGCGAAAACACTCTGACGACACGAGATTTACGCCTAGCCGTGACACGCACTGTTTAAGTGTCACTTTCAACGAGTGACACCTGCGCTTTGTGACATTCGTGCGCTGTCACACGACATCTTCTAGTGACACTTCGCAGAAAGTGCACTAACGATTTAGTGAGCTCCCCAAACTCACTTCACTTCACTTTGCCGAATCGACTGGGACGCCTCGACAACAGGTTTTGAGGTGCGGTAAAAATATCGAGGAAAAGGCTGTGACAGGCACAATTTTCAAACAAGTTTTTTTTTTTTTTTTCATCGGCGTACTTATTTTACTTAAGTACATTGTAACATTGTACTGAAAGGAAATGTAATTACACTCGTTAACAGCCTACGAAAGAAATGCCTACGGAACGGGAGCGTTGGATGAACGCGTACAAGGATAGATGACGAAGGAATGCTGGGCGAAAGATGTGGAAGGCTGCCCACAAAAAAAAAAATTATAATAAAAAAGAATAATAATAAAAATAAGAATAAAAGAAAAAGCACGAGGCCACTGCTTTCATTACAGTGCCAGTCGCCTCCGGAAATGACTGTCTGACCTTGTTCGACGGTTTATTTCGCTAATTTTCCCTCCGGAAAAGTGCGTAGATATTACATAGTGCATCACGGAAAGCCCCTGCGGCAAAATATCATTGTGACATACATCTGTACGCCAATCACACGGCAGCGCACCGTTGACTGGCCACGCAGATGACTGTTGCATGATGGGAGTTGATGTTCTGAGGCTGGAAAGCATTGGAAAGGACAAATAGGTACAAAGCCTCAAGTGCCTAAGCGACTGCATTGAAAGCGTACCTATACGTTTCCTTGAAGAAACTCATCGGATTGATATTTTGTGAGACTTTCTGGTCCTACGTTTGTAACAAGTGTTCCCATTAGTTCGGGATCTCTGTCTTCCGGCCCCCAACTACTGGCTTTTCTCCTTCATTTCATTTTTTTTTCGACTAACTGCGGCTAAGTGATCTGGGGTAGCCAGTGTGACTTTATCGTGACTTCAATCCCCATATTTTCTTTTTCTATCACATCACTCAAAAGGGTTTGCCAGATGTAGGACTCGAACCCACATCTTAGCTCATCCGCTCTGAGCCTCGCTCAGCGCGGGCAGGACTCCCTTTTCGGCGGTCGCCTGTGCTGTACCTGGAACAGCTTCCTTCTGACATATACAGGTCACGTGACTGCAGAGCGCTTCGCCGACACCACCTAGATAGGGAAAGCCTGCTTTGAAAAACTGATTTTCTGGAAAACGCGTTGCACTTTTTGTCTAAATATTCGGGTCTGCAGGTTCCAAGCAGGCTGCTATCATTTGCGGGTTCTCGAATTCGCAGAACGGCGAATTGCAGTAGCAGGCATATTCTGACTCTTAATGGTCAACGTAGTGAAGAAGGGAGAGGAGGCAATGTGCAGGCCTTATGTATCTAGGTGGCGTTGGCTTCGCCGGCCAGCCTGCTGCTCGCGTCACGTGGTGTGTCGGAGAGTTTCCCTTTTTCTTTTTTCTATATTCCAGGAAAGTTCCGTCGCCCACTTGCAGTGCATGATTGAGTGAGGGCGTGTACCAGAGCACTTGCACAACTTGGGTTCATCAAAAACTGCCAAGATACAGAAATGGGAACTCGTGCATATTGATTTCTGAGCTCGTGCATATTTAACTGTAGAAAGAGGGAAATTTTCCTCGAGTTTGAGGGACACACATGACGATGAGGACGACACTAGGCTCACCCTTACCTTTTTATACAGTACAACGGCTCGCTTGCACCATTCTGATTTGTTCACCAATTTTTAACTGGTATAATGTGGTAACCGTTCGTTCAGTTTATGAAGAAGCGCTGATTTTCTGTCTTTACCGGTCGCTATGCTAGCGCATTATAACTGCACATTACGACATTGTATTTTACCCAACACTCTCAGCACGGTGCATTGCAGAAAGTTGGAGTAGTACGTCTTTATTGCAGCTATATTGCAACAGCGCCAACATATGTCCAAAGATGAAATAACGAAATACAACTAATAATAATAATAATAATAATAATAATAATAATAATAATAATAATAATAATAATAATAATAATAATAATAATAATAATAATAATAATAATAATAATAATAATAATAATAATAATAATAATAATAATAATAATAATAATAATAAAGCTGTAGGAAGTGCACAGAAAACATTGGCAACTGTATAGTGTTTGCTCGGTCGCTTCTCTTCGATCCGTTGGTTCCGCCTGCTCATGTGGGGAGAGAACAATATACAAAATGCGTGACGGCGGTATGTCCACATTTCCGCGTTACGGGCGTGGGGGTTCTTCGACGGATTTTCAGGTTGCTCTCGATGTGTTTCAGATGTAAAATGTCTCACGTTTTTACCTTCGTACGACTTAGATCGGAGAGCAAATCTTAGTATAACAATTTTGAAACTGCCAGGTACCTGCTTTCCCAAGGCTCTCCTAGTATAACAAAACGCCGCTAACGATGACCCGAAAATCATTTTGCTTTTTTTTTCGGAGTTCCTTTCTATGATAATGGAAGCCTGTGCTTGGGTAGTACAAAACGTAAATAAGCAAGACGTAACACACGAGCTGGTTGGAGTCCACCAGCTTGCCTGCGTGTATGGTAATTTATCTGTAAAGTTTACCTTTCTTCTTGCACGTAATTTTCATTGTATCATGCGGTTATGGCTGTATTCGCTCGTGATCTTCTGACTCATTAATGCACAGCCTCTCTTCCTTGAGGCGACTGACCAGCATTATATGTAAATAAACGAATAGAAAATATAAATGAAAAATATCATGAAAAGAACAGCTTTCTCAGATATTCGTTTCGGGAAGATTTAAGAAATGATGAATGATTCATCGATTTGAAAGAAAAATAAAATGGTTATTCCGGCTTCGCTAGTTAAACAAAGTTTATATTGCTCAATGAGTTGTTCGCACAAACAAAAGGTGGAATAGCTTTTATTTGGTCTAGCTCAAGGTGGCCTATGTTTGGTCGATACGTTAGCCTCGTTTGTGCATTATATCTCGCCAGAATGTTTGTTTCTGTTTTTCGTGGTTGTGGTGGAGTGATGCAGAACAGTATCCAACTATACGAAGGGAGTTTCCTCAGGACAGGAGCCGCCGATATTTCGAACAGAGACTGTCCTTCTTCTGGGCTTCCTATATAGAAGAAGAACAGTCTCTGTTCGAAATATCGGAGTCTCCTGTCCTGAGGCAACTCTTCTCCTACTTCTCTACCGGTTCGCTGGGTTTCTACCCATCTAAGTATCAAACTATGTCCCCTTCGTGGATGTTCGAGGCTATCAGAAAAGTACTGTACCCTCTAAGAAAACAAGGAGTACTTTTACTTTTTTGGGGGAGTAAATGCATTGCCACAAAAAATAGTCCCTTTCGGGAGTAAATGAATGTCACAGAGTGGAGACTGCATTTCACGCGCTGTTGTAAGATTCCCAGGTACATAATTCGTGTGCATACATGAAAATACTTTGAAGCAATCCGTCAACCGTTATATATCGAGTGATGCAAGATTTTTCGGCATATATAGGTCTTGCAACATTTTACTCATGACTCATGACATATATAGGGCACAATTTGCGAAGAAAAAAGCGCTGTTTCCTACTCTGTGTGGCTGTAAAATTGCTACGTTCGCTGGGTTATACAGCCTTATGCCATCAAATTGACCACGGGTGCATATTTACGTAGACTGTTGCATTCAGGAGACCATTCGCGAAGTTCAGTGACAATTTGCAGTCCTAGGGAGTAAATGTCAGGTTAGGGGACTAAAATGGGGAGTAATTGCAGACTAGGGGAGTAGAAGCTGCAATTACTCCCCGTTTTATTCCTTTTTTTCCTAGAGTGTAGTAAGTTTTGATGTCTTCCTCATGTTAGCTGGGATATAAGATAAAACAATGGCAACACATATACTGAAAATGATGCTGGGAAACTTGAGCAGTGCAAACGTTATTTTCCTTTTCTGCCCAATCCAACTGTATTGTTACCCCAAGGAGTCTGTCAAGATGTAATAGAGGGTGGTGCGTGTTGCCTGCTGGGCAAAATCGTTCCCACCAAGACACGACAGAGTTCCTGAATCTCTGTTTGATTTGGACAACATCCATAATATTGAGCTTCCAAACGTATAGTCTACCTCGAAAACGGACAGAGCTGTGTAGATACATCTAAGATAATGCGTATCAAACTCATAAAAATTCAAAATGATTTTGATTGATGCTTTGAAGAATAGCTGAATTACCACTCGTGTACAGCAATTCAGCTCGCCAAGGTCTGCGTCACCTTTGGGACTGTCATCAACATGCCTCTCCACCCTGCTTTGATTACCGAACCCCTTATCATATCCATCATCATCTCTCATCACGTACAAGTGGCACTGGGGCAGCGCCCAGCCTCCTGGCCAGCATCAGCCCAATCTCATCATCGTATCTCTATTTGTGTGTGTGTGTGTGCAGTTCGCATTAGTGGTTTTGCTCAAATGCAGCTGATCTAGCATATGCGCATCCCTCCGAGGACAGGAGATCGTACACTGTGGTAGTGGTACTGGTGGAAGAACTTGCCGTTGTCGGCCTCACATATCTGGGCAACTTCACGACTGACGCCCGGGGGGAATGTGCGTCCTGGGCCGACTTCTAACTGTGCCGACATATATGTATGAAAGCCTCTGAGGAAAACCCAGGGAAAACCTCAGACAGCACAGCCGGCACCAAGATTCGAACCCGGGTACCTCCTTCCCAGTCTCGACGTGACATTAAGTAATCTAAAAACAGAACTTCACCGCATAGCACGCTGTGCGCCAATCATAGCCGCGAATGATAGGGTTGCCCCTTTTGATTCGAGGAGAGAGTGAGGCGTACGCCTTTTTGTGGCAATTATCATCTATCTAAATTGCCACAAAAAGGCGAACGCCCGTCTCTCTCCTCAAATCAGAAGCAATAACTGTATCATTCATGGCAACGGTTGGCTCACAGGGTGCTATGCGGTGAAGCTTTGTTTTTAGAGTGTAGGATCGGTGTTCGCAGCCAGCACCGGGAGTGGAGATGGCACTGAAGAATATGAGTACTGCTCGAAGAGAAGTTGTCGTCTTCAGAAGCTGAAACACTGTCTTGCCTTCCCACAGCCGTGTGAACTGCAGTTCGTCCGATTTCCTTCTTAAAAAATACGAGTCATGCTCGCTGCGGCGGCGTGCTGCTGTATAAATGCCGCGCTTGCCCCTCACTTTTGGGATTTCCCGTCTTCCTGCGACAAGGAACGCACGAACACACGGTGAACTTCTGCTAGGATCCTAACCTTGAGGAATGTCCTTTCCCAAACATAACAAAACCTCCCGGGGTGTTCCTATGGATATCCTTTCACGGAAATTCGGATCTCCCTGGAAGACAGACATTCTTCCGACGGACGTCCCCCACACCTCCGAGTGGCCACGGTTCGAACTTCCCACAAATATCCGTCGTTTGTCCTCATAGGATGTTACATGTAGGAGATATCTGGACATTGCACGGGCTTACTTATTTACATGCACACGTTGTGTGGATATACAAACATCCGTAGAGGAGAAAGATATTGATCCTCAGTTTTCGTAGAAATGAGCATTTTTCTGCCTGCCATTTTGTTTTAATCCCCGCCTCCGCACCTTTTAATTTCTGTTGCTCCTGTTTGTTTCTAGTAAATGCCATGAGGAAGAATGAACGCAGCATTTTTATAAGAAAAAAATATATATGAAAGCTCCGAGAAGACCACCCATTCCCAGAAGCTCACTTCGAAAGGCAGTGCCATTTTCTTCCAAAGAGAAAACAGATACCATATACTGTTTGTCTCGCGAGCATCCCCATGTTCCAGATACCTTCCCGCCTGTGAATCAAAGCGATGGATGAGTTGTTTAAGCTTAATTCGATTACGCACGCGTACAACAACGAATTGAGAAATTGATCGGTGTATTAACTCGCTATCAAGACAACGTCTGTGTTTCTTACTGGTTCTGGTTAGAGACATTCAACTGGTACTTCGAAAGTCATACTTCGCAGTGCTACATCGCCCCCAGTTTCTCTCTCTCCCGCAATAAATGATCCGTGTAACATCCAGACCAGTGTTGCGGATTTGGCGGCTCAAATCGTATTTAAATCAAATCCACATTTTTTCTGAAGGTAGCAAATCAAATCCAAATCAAGTCCGGATTTAATTTTGACACTTTAAATCAAATCCTTTCAAATCTGGATTTGTTTTTCCGGACCTAAATCAAATCCGCTTTTAAATCGGGATTTATCGAATCTTTTGACAAATCCGGGAGCCAAAATTCGTGCAGTAGCGTTACTAGACCTATAACCGTGTCTACAAATTACTAATACTGCACGCATTCACTAACAGCACTTAAATAACAGCGTGGCGTGGCACAAAGAGCAATAAATTTCGTCTGATTGACAAGGATATAAAGGGCCAACCTATCAATCCTCTGGCCGAAATTTTATTCCTATTTTAGGACAAATTTTTGAGTTTAGAAAGACATTTTCGGTTACGCCTGCTCGGCCTGCTCTAAACTATCAGTCACAACGTATCAGCCTGTGTCAGGGGCGGATCCAGACGCTCGGTTTGGGGAGGAGGGCAATTTCTTTGTCCGAGCGCGTAGTGGAGGAGGGGGAGAGGGACATTTACTGTATAAACCCAGGCAGAACACCATCTCCTACGGCCGTCCGAAATAGATCCCAATGTCCATATCCGAAAACTGACCTCCGTGGGACTGTCCTCGGATATTTATGGAGGTATATCCGTAGCCGTATATCCGCAGGAGGTCTTGTTGTGGCTATTTCACGGATTGACCGAATCAGCTCCATGATGGGATGCTGTACGGATCATGTATTTGAAGAGAGAGAGAAATGCGGGACGATGTAGCACTGCAGAAATTCGACTTTCCATGAACCAACTCACTTTCTCAAACAACATCAGTAAGAAACAGGGACATTACCTCTACTCCGACTTAATACGCCAAACAATTTCTCATTACGCCTTTGTTTGTGCACGCAATCGAATTAAACTTAAGCAGCTCACCCTTCATTTCGACTCACAGGCGAACAAAGCTCTCGAATATGTAGAAACTCGCGAGAACACCCATGTACAGTGTCTGTTCCCTGTTTGGAAGTGAATGTAGCCTCATTTGCAAAGCATTTCAGCTGAGTGGCCCAATCTCCTTGTTACTGTTTTTCCTTCTTTTCTTCTTTCTTTCTTTTTTTTTGAAACGTCGCGCTGATTTTTCCTCGTGGGAAGTAAAGCGGAGCAACAGAAAGTGAAACGACCGGCGACGGTGGTAGTTGTTAAAAAAATGGCGCAAAATCCGCTTTATATTTTACTACAAAGCGTATACTGACTTCTGAAAATTAAAAAAAACAGTAACACGCGCTCGGAGATACACGCTACATCCCAGAGAACTCCGATTTATGTCCGTATCTCCTGGTTATATCCGCAAAGTGGACGTTCGTAGGAAGTTCGAAGCCCAGCCAAGTGTAGTATATCCGCTGGAGGAATTTCATTATTCTGCGGATATCCGTATCTCCGTGAAAGTATATCCGATGGACATCCGTAGGACATAATTTTCTGACTGGGAACTGACGTTTTTTTGGGGGGGGGGCGATTGGGGGGAGCAATTTCGCGAGTTGCTTCTACTTACAGCCGTCTGCTCGCTCTACCACAGGAGCAATATAAATGATATCTATACCATTTGATAGAGAATGAGTTACCGGTTCTAATGAATCTACCTTCAAGGGAATGCGTGTACCCGCTCATGAACAATAAAAGTTCGAAATCGTACTTTTTTGCAGGAAGTGGTGTGTTCGGGAATTTTTTCGTAGCGCCCCTTTAAAATAGGAGTCACGGAACTTTTTCCACGTGCTGTCTTGAACCCATAGTTTTTATCAGCCACATTTGAAGGATGTGGTAAAACAAGAAGCGCGTTGCTATGAGGTCCAAAGTTGGGGAAAAATCCGAACCAACCTTCCGCCTCTCCATATCGGAAACGGTTCATCTGATGGAGCTCGAAATTGTTGCATTTGTCATCAATTGAGATGCTATCTAACATATATTTTTTTCATGGAAATTAAAAATTGTCAATTTCCCACCCTTGTCGATTTAAAATGGAACTATCCAAGAGTGGACAGAGGCGACCTCACAGTGTCACCTCTAGCGTTCGCACGCCCCGTGCGGGCAACTGGCACGCCGAGCGTGCTCCCTCGTAAATGCTGAAGACGCGCAGCCATTTCGGATCGTTGGGATCGTTGAATGTGGATGTTGTATTTCACGCGCGACCAGCCGCCGTACGATTAACTGGAAGCTAACACCAGCCGCGTTTTGGAGGGCATGAGTACTTCCCCCAGAGCTAGGCAGTCCCGAGCATTGCCCGAGCCCAGAGCTGCGTCGGCCTGCAGTGTGATAGCATTAGATTCCTCCTCACGAAAAAAACTCGTCCTCCGACATTTAATTCCCCGTTGGCTCAGACGGCTCTCCTCGCCGGCGCGTAGCCGACAGCTGGCCACTCCTCCGCGCAATGCCAGTGGAAGAGGGGCGCAAAGGGAAGCCCAACGAAAATACATGTAATGAATGAATGATGGGAGTTGAGTTGAAGGCATCCAGAAAGAAAATAGTAAAACTTTATCGAAAATCAGCCGCACTTTCTGTTGCATTGCCAACACGTAATTCGTTAAGTGTCCTTAAATTTTTGTGTTACACCAAAATAGAAAAAGTGATACTGATAAAAGTGTGTCCCCACCTTACGGAGCAAAAAAGTGAAGCCCACCTTACGGAGCAGCTTGTGTTGCTTCATATCGTTGTCTCCCCTTCGTATTCTTTGTAAAAGTATGTGCATTTTTAGCACGATTTCTACGCCTGTAACATGGGCGTCCCTGTGACTCTTTTTTCAGCGTAGGGCAAAGAATTCCCGAAGGGAGAGGGGACAGAAACGTACAACCAATAGACCCAAGACAATAGCATGAGGACAATCGAATGCTTCGACATGCAGACGGTCCTCTGATATTGTCCAAATGATTAGACGATATCCGAGCATAATTCTTGACTACCTGCGAGCGTATACGAAGAGGGGAGTCAAGTCCTGTAGATCACATAAACAAAATACAGAAGCCGACACTGAAGATTTTTGTTTAAGTTTAGTTTGTACAAGCTTTCGCGTGGAGGTCCACGCTTCCTCAGGTACAAAGTGAAGTGGTGACACACATAAGTATATATAGTATAGACATATACACTGCTGTACAAAAAAGGGGAAGAGGAAAGGAGATATGGTGCCACATGTCTGTGTACAATGAATAGCTGGGCAGACGGATAGGTGACCTCTAACCGTTTAAGAACAGTAAAAGGTGTTGTTGTGAACAAAAAGGCTCGCCAACCCAGTTACGCGGAAGGGGGGTCAGGAGTATGGGAAACGAGTGGCCCAGAATGGACAAAAGGGAAGGTTACGGATTATCTAACGGAGTACCAGACGATGACTGAAAGTGGGGATTCAAGAATTGTGCACAAATAACAACAACAACATATATATTGTGATGATGAAGTGGCGGTGATGCCTAAATTTACATCAGCGGATATAACGAGCCAGGACTAAGATTCAGACCATTTGGTGTGAGACACTTGAATTGCGAAATTAAGTAGGACTCTCTATTCTTACGTTTAATGTCGGTGCGGAACCCAGATTCTAGCAATATAATTTTCATATCAGTTTCAAAATCGTGATTAGGTTGATTGAAGTGAATGGCGACAGGAGTTTGGCGGGCATTTAGGATATCAAATTTGTGGCCATAAAATCTTTTTCTCATTGTGTTGGAGGTTTCACCGATGTATTGTGAATTGCACTTGCTGCAGAATATCAAGTAAGAAATATTGGGTGAATTACAGTGGAGTGAATGACGAATTTTCAAACAGAAGTCACCCAAAGTGCTACGGGCAATGATGGACGGCGCGATAAATTTACAGGTCTGGCACCGTGTACTACCACAGGGATAACAACCCGGCGAGCGCTTCATCATGCATGATGACGTGAGGATGTCGCGCAAATTTTTCGATCTACGGAATGCTACTAATGGGGGAGTGGGAAAAATTTCCTTTAATTGCTCGTCAGCATGTAATATATTGAGGTGGCGTCTAAGAATGGAATTGGTATTGACAAGTGATTTATGATATGTGGTGGATAAAACTACATTACTTAAGTCCTTTTTGCGTTTCGGGGTGAATAAGGACTCCCTGGATAGGCTAGATGATTTGGCATACGAGTCATGGATGAGTTCAAATGGGTAATTTCTTTTTTCGACATCAGATACCATTTGCTGAGCATGTTTTACAAAATCAGTCTGATCTGAGCAGATTCGTTTCAGGCGCAAGAACTGACCATATGGAATACTCCTTTTCTGGTGATTGGGATGATAGCTTTCATAGTGGAGATACTGGCGCTTGTCCGTTGGTTTCTTGTATAGTTCAGTGGTCAGCCTACCAGATTTACGTGACACTGTCACATCAAGGAAGTTGATGGATGACCTTGAATAGTTACAGGTAAATTTAATTTTGCTATGCAGTGAATTGAAGTGATCAAAAAATGACTGCAGAGATGCCTCATCACCAGTCCAGAGGACAAAAATGTCGTCGATGAACCTGAGATATATAGGTGGCTTAAGGGGGAAAGAATTGAGGGCTGAGTTTTCAAAACGACCCATGAATAAATTGGCATAATTAGGTGAAACCCGGGAGCCCATGGCAGCGCCATGAATTTGGACGAAGTGTTGATCGTTGAATACGAAGTTATTACAGCTAAGAACTAGTTCTAAAAGGGGGATGATAGCGGGCATGGGAAGAATATCGGAATGGTGAGAATTAAGGAAGTGTTCAACAGCAGATAGACCTTCGTCATTGGGAATGTTAGTGTATAGCGAAACGACATCCATTGTTGCCAACAAAATGTCAGCATGGTTACTGAAATGGTCATGGACAGCGTTAATTTTGGAAAGGAAATCGTTTGTGTCTTTGACAAAGGATGGGAGAAGGGGTGGGATGTGTTTGATGCAGTGGTCAGCAACTAAGGATAATTTCTCTGTCGGTGTGTTTATTCCTGAAATAATGGGTTTCCCAGGGTTATTGGGTTTATGAACTTTGATCAAAAGATAAAAATTACCTGGTGTGACGTTCTTAGGCCGCAAGAATTTGGAAATATGGGACGGGATAAGTTTACTAGTGACGAGTTCATCAATTTTCTTATTAATAAGAAGACAAAAGGAAGGGGTTGGATCCTGATCGATAGCTCTGTAGAATGAGCGGTCACTCAACTGCCTGTCTGCTTCCGCGATGTAGTCGGATGTATTGAGAACAACTATACCGCCACCGTTGTCCGCTGGTCTGATAATAATGTCATTACGGGCTTTAAGATTTCGTAGCGCTACTTTCTCACAATTAGACAAGTTATCAGTGTGTACAATAGATTTCGAATAATTGGTCTTGATATCCTTGTGAACGGCCTTGATGTAATTGTCAATAAGGGGGCTAGTTCTAGAGGAGTCCGGCGTCCAGCTAGAGGGGTTTCGGAAGGGCGCAGCATCTGAGCTAGGTTTATCGTGAAAGAAGGTTTTCAGGTGCATTCTCCTACCTAAGTTGTGCAGATCGTGCAGAATTTCAAATTCATCAATATTACGCTCCGTAGGTACAAAACTGAGACCTTTTGAGAGAACACCAAGTTCAGCCTCGTCGAGGGTCACATCAGAAAGATTAAAGACGGTGTTATGGCCAGCCTTCGTGGAAAATGGTTCAGAATTTATCACGTCACAAATGCCATGCGCTAAAATGGGAGATAGAATAAGATTATCACGTTTCGATTTTTTGGTTTTGATTTCGTGAATTTTCTTCAGCTTATTGGCAGTGAATTCAGAGAGATTAAGAACTTCATGTAGAGAGAGTTGGTTCGCAAGCTGTTTGAGCTGGTTATCAATATCTTTCAAGATGTAAGAACTTTCCTGTCTGAGAATTTTAACTAGTTGGAGCGACGCATTATTGAGAGCGGTAGCCCACTTCGTAGAGCTCAAGGGGGAATGGAACTTAAAAGACGGCGTGATGGACAATGATAAACCTTTGGGAATTATACGTTGAGATATACAATCTGTATAAAAACTAAAATTAGACAGGAATCTAGCTTTCCTAGCCAAAAGTTTACGCGCTTTCAAGTAGGGCACTGAATGACGTTCATTGTTCTGTACAAGTCATTGTGTCCGGCCGGACCTGCGTTGTCTAGACTGCTTACGTGTTGTCATAGGGAAGCGACGGCCAACTCTCCTCTGTGCCCCGGCTGGAGCAGAAGAGCGTACTTGAGCAGACGCACCACGCGAAGTAGAAAAAGTCCTTGGTGAAGAACCCACGTTCACACAGTCAGACACCCCTGGAGATGCATCGGGGTGAAGTGGGGATCGCAGGTGGACTCCGGCACTATGGTTAACACACTCCGCAGGAGAGAAGCTGATTACGTTGTCAGCGGCTGGAGAAGAGGCCGGTGGACTGTTGATGGGTGAAGCTGGAGCTTGTGGAGAAGAGGTCTTGGGCACAGGGGTTGTAGGAACCAATGCAGGATGGGAAGCAGAAGGGGCTGGTTGGTCGTTGCACGAGTTAAGTTGTGGGGCGAAGTAGAGGAAGAAGTTTGGACGTTGCGGGACGACGAGGAAGTGAGAGACTTGAGGGTAAAAGGAGAACGACGAGGGGTTTGAGGGTGAGTGTGGACGTGGAAGCGGAGAAGAAAAGACGCTGTAAGATGTAAGTCATTAAAACAGTGGTTGTTGAGTATACCTTGTAGTTGCATTTGTGCCTCGCTTTCCACGGAACGCTTTCGAAGGAACGGGCTTTGCCCCCGAGAGTGGGAATAGGCTCCCACAAATGGCGCCCAGACGTGGGGCCCGAGCTCGTTCGTTCGATGACGTGGAGGACGTGGCACGTTCTATTTTTTTCGTTCCATTTTAGTGTGTCAAGTTTTGTTTCAGTGTGATACCGCCGGATTGTGGTACTTTAATTACTTCGTGTTCTTTCATTTTTTTCTTTGTATCTCGCTTTGTTGGGGCAGCATTTTTGCTGCTCGTTGTGTTTGAGTGTTACAGCTCCCGCCCGGTGCCTGACCCGTGGAGCTGGTGGACCGTACACCGCCTCGCGGGTACAACCTCCGGAGTGGAGCTCCGGTACCCCAACGGTCCCACTCGGAGGAGCGGCCGGTACACGTCGCCCCGGCGCCTACGGAGCCGAGAGGACCGGCCGACGATGTGAAGGCACCTGCAGTGCCTCCATCCCAAGGTACGTCGACTACGGTATCTGCAGTGCCGCAGTCAGACACCACAGCAACGGCAGAGCTTCTGTCACGTATGGCAGAGCTGTGCTCGTTGATGACGCGACGCCTTGATGCCGGGTTGGTTTCGCCGCCGCAGGCACAAGCGCCCGTCCGACTGACAATCCCTGTTCCTACCTCCTCAGGGTATACCGATAGAAAGTCAGTCGCAGACTTCTTGGATGACCTTACTGCCTATCAGGCTGGTATGGGAATCTCAGACGAGGTCTTGATCCTACGCATCCTGCAGGTTGCTTTGGTAGGAGACGCCGCCCGCTGGCTTCGACTGCAGTCGAGATTCACGTCCTTGCAGGACTTCAAGCAGCGGTTTAAAAACGAATTCCTTCCCCCGGATTACGAATATCGTATCCTGGAGGAGCTGCACAAACGTACTCAGCATCCAGATGAGACGTTGGCAGAATTCGTACGGGCCCTGCAAGAGCTGTACAGCAGAGCAGAACCAACTGCAACAGAGCAGCAGCGAGTAGCACGGGCTATCCGTCAGTGCCACCCCCGCTTCCGGCCCTACCTTCGAGCCCATCGCTTTGATAGTCTTGAAGCGTGGGCGCAGGAGGCTCGTACCATACAGGGCGACCTCCTAGCCGAACTCGAATATCGGCCCCCGCCGCCGCCTGAATGGGCGTTAGAACCACGCTGTGCGTGGTCAGCGGGAGCAGCCTCGGTCGAACGCCTACCTGCAGTGGGACAGGATGAGCACCACCGCAATCCTTATGCGGAGCCATCCCGCCGAGCAATTGATCCCTTCCGTCATGGACAGAGGGCGATCCCCGCAGGAACGAGCCATGACAGACCCGTCCTGCCTAATTATCGTGCTCAACCCGGCAATACAGCTGGCGAAACTACCGACAGGCAGCGGGAACGGCAGCGTCTGCCGCGCCCGCAGCCGCAAAGGTCCGTCGGCTGTTGGAATTGCGGCAGCCCCGAACATTTCCGTCGGGACTGTCCGCACCGAGGGCCGAATACCCGTAATGTGCCAACGGGAAACGGCCGCAGCCGACGTCCATGAACGCTCGCTTAACGACGTCGGCTATCTGCCGAGAGAGCGAACGAACGGTCGCTAGCAGCGGCCTTGATCATGCAAAAGCTGGCTCTGCAAGCAGCAAGGCAACCAAAGGAGACGCATTAGCTCCTTTTGCTCTCTCTGTTCGGAATGGCATTCGGGACAGAGAACCAAATATCGCAGTTCGCATTTTGGGCAGAAACTACGTCGCCCTTATAGACACGGGAGCTACACTCTCTCTCATCGGCGACTGTGTTTACGAGCACTGCCTGCAAAGACAAGTAGTTCTGCAGACTACTGAGGTCACCCTTCGTCTTGCTTCCAATGACGTCATTCCAGCACAATCTGCAGTTGTGCTCTGGCTCCGTTTCGATGGGAGACGGCGAAAGCAGCGCTTCGTCCACCTTCCTGGCCTGGCAGTGCCCGTTATCCTGGGCAGGGATTTCATCATCCGGCACAAGTTGGCGCTGGACCTGCCCAATGGAGGATACGTATACCATGGCTCGACAGGGTTCTTCCCCTTCGCCACGGCAGCGGACGATTGCACGGCACAGCAAGCTGCAGCAGTCTCCACCGAACCGTCTGCACTCCCGACTGTCTTGGGGTCATTCCATGGTCCTGAGGAGGAGCGCCGTCAGCTTCAACAAGTACTGCGGCAGTATGACGGTATCTTTACGGAAAAACCCGGTAAGACGTCTCTGTTACAGCATAGCATAGACACGGGTAACGCTAGGCCCTGGCGTTGTAATCCAAGACCTTTGAGCGTACATAAGCGTGCTTTGTTAGACGCTGCTCTAGAAGAAATGCTCCAAACCGGTGCAGTTCAGAGATCCCAGAGCCCTTGGGCGTTTCCTGTCGTCCTGGCTCCGAAACGTGATGGTACGGCAAGGTTATGCGTCGACTATCGTCGACTTAACGCAGTAACTGTAAGGGACTCTTATCCCTTCCCGTCCATCGAATCAATCATGTATTCCCTGGGCAACGCTGCGGTGTTTTCAACGCTTGATTGTAGCAGAGGGTTCTTGCAGATCCAAGTTGCCCCGGAGGATGTCCCGAAGACAGCCTTTACCTGTCATAGGGGTCTGTTCGAGTTCGTACGGATGCCTTTCGGTCTGTCTAACTCACCAGCCAGTTTCCAGCGGTTGATGGACACCGTATTAGGAGATGCGAAGTACAATTTCGCGATGGCGTACATGGATGATGTCGTAGTGTTTTCCAGAAATTTTCAGGAACACTGGGAACACCTGTCAATCGTCCTTGCAAGGATGAAGCAGGCGGGGCTAACCATTAACCCCCGCAAGGTACAGCTGGCATCGCCTAGGATCAGCCTTCTCGGCTTCGTGGTGGACGGAGGCACCATCAGTCCTAGCGATGACAAGCTAAAGGCGATCATGGAGTTTCCGGTTCCCGGTAACGTAAAAGCCTTGCAGCGTTTTCTAGGTATGGTTGGCTTTTACCGGCAATTCATTCCTAATTGTGCTCAGTTAGCGCAGCCGCTTAACCAGTTGTTGCGCAAAGACACACGCTGGCATTGGGGAGAACAGCAGGAACAATCCTTCCGAGCTCTATCTCATGCAATCGCTAATACGGCCAGGCTATATTTGCCCGACCTAAATAAACCGTTTGTTGTGCAAACAGATGCTAGCGATTATGGTGTTGGCGCAGTTCTCTTGCAGGAGCATGACGCTATTCTCTGTCCAGTGGCTTTTGCAAGTCGCACGCTGAATCCGGCAGAACGGAACTATTCCGTCACGGAAAAGGAGTGCCTGGCGATCATCTTCGCTCTCAGGAAGTTTGATCTCTACCTGGATGGCAGCACTTTCACCGTCCAGACTGACCACCAGGCACTCTCATGGCTGCAGCGGCTCCACAACCCAGCTGGACGTCTCGCCAGGTGGGCCCTGAAGCTACAAGGCTACTCCTTCAACGTGGAGTACAGGCGGGGCTCCACGAACGTGGTAGCGGACGCACTATCCCGTGCGCCTCTACCGGAGGGGGAAGAGGTAGGCACCGAGGCGCCTTCTCAACTCCTGGCAGCAGCACAAGTGGCACGGGACGGATCCTCGTCCTGGGGCACGGTCGTGAGCAGAGAGCAGCTCCTACACGCTCAGAGAGCGGACGGCCTTTGTCAGCGGGTGTCTCAATGGTTAGCTGAGCAGGTCTCGGCAGACACCGGAACGTCTGACGGACGGCACGACTCCTATCTGCTGGGCGAGGATGGCATCCTGTTCAGGTACATACCCGAGGCGGATGACGATGACGGTACATCCCCATTCAGAGTCGTAGTGCCACGGAAGCTGCGTAAGTCTTTCATACGTTACTTTCATGACTCGGCCTTGGCAGGTCACAGCAGTGGCAGGAAAACTTATGAAAAGTTATGTCATGTTGCGACATGGCCAGGAATGAGGCAGGACATAACTAAGTATGTTCGTACTTGTCCGATATGCCAGAGAGCAAAACCTCGCGGTGGTTTACCCCCCGGGCGCTTACAGCCGGTTCAGAGCAATAGGCCCTGGCAGATAGTTGCTTGTGATGTGATGGGACCTTTTCCTCGTAGTCCTAGAGGTAACCAGTACCTGTTTGTGGTTACTGATCATTTCACAAAGTGGGTTGAACTGTTTTCTCTCAGGACGCTGACTTCCCAAAGAGTATGGGAACGACTACTCGACACCTTTTGCCGGTTCGGGTTTCCCGCTCAGCTGATCACTGACAACGCAACCTACTTTACAAGTAAGGTGTTCTCAGATTCTTGCGCTGTCTTAGGCATTCAGCACAAGAAGACTTCCCCGTATCACCCTCAGGCTAATATTACCGAACGTGTTAATCGGAACCTGAAGATGATGTTGGTTGCTTTTACTAGTCAGCACCACCGTGATTGGGATCTTCGCCTGACTGAGCTGGCGTTCGCTACACGGACGACGGTCAACAGATCTACAGGCTTCACCCCGGCGTTCCTGAACTTGGGACGAGAGGCTCCTTTTCCAGTAGAGAATGCCCTGGGCCTCCGGGATGGCAGTACCCAGCCTCCTTATTCAAGGTACGCTGAGGACCTCCAGAGCCGACTGGACGTCGCAGCTCGGACGGCTCGGGAGAACTTGGACGTCGCAAGGTTGGACCAGGCTCGCCAGTACAACCGTGGACGACGGAATCTCACCTACAGCGTCGGTGATCTTGTCCTTCGACGGACTCACCCGCTTAGTGATGCGTCACGTGGCTTTGCAGCTTCGCTCGCAGATAGGTGGGATGGCCCCTTCGAGGTAAGTGCGTGCTCCTCCGGCCTCACTTACAGGCTTCGTCGTTGTGACACGGGCGAAGAAACGGGGCCAGTACATATCTCGGACCTGAAGACTTACCACCTCCGAGACCCCGAGAGTGAAGAAGCAGACGGTCAGCTTCCTCCTCTAGACCTGGACCAGGATCCTGTTCCCGGACCTTCCAGGCGCTACAGTTTGCGTCCCCGCAGGCGGCGCATGTAGCTGCCGCTATCCTAGTCGCTAAATCCTAGTGCTCTTGAATACTTGGTCTTTCTTAGTGTGATTTCTGTTTCGCAGTCTTCAACTATAACCTTCTGGGGGAGAGCCTTTTCAGGTTCTCGCGGTCGGAAATTGCTTTCTCACCGTCATCCCCTATTCCTTCTCGCAGCGGCCATGCCTCCCCAAAGAAAGCGTAGTCGCGGGCCTGGACGCTCTCCAGGATCTAGTTCATCTACCGCCCGGCCTCAGGTACCGAGCCGATCCGAGCCACCAACTCACCGGTCAGTGGCTACATGGACCGTCGTAGCGGGAGACAGACCGGTATCATGGGCCTCCCGCTCTCGCTGGACCTCTCAACCGCGCCCGCTTCGCACCGACGACCCGGCGAAAGTGCCTCAACCTTTCAGAGGTCTGTTGTTGACAGACCGACACCTCAATGACCCCCCCGATTCCGCTGACTGCGGAGGAAAAGAGACTTCTGTGTCCTCTGTGTCAAGTCCCTGAGCTGCACCGTCGAACACATCGACAAGGACCGCTTCACCGAGCTAGGCAACAGTCCAACAGCGGGGACGTGGCCTCAGCGCTAGAGACATTGAGGAGGCACAGGCCCGACCTCTTAAGGCCTTCCTCCCCACCGAACCCTGGGGACGACGTGGTCCTGGAGTTCGATGACGACGACCTCTAAACATTCTAAAGTTTTCGGTTGTCAAACTGGGTTCGACGTTTTGCGGTGGGGGAAGTGTGGGGCGAAGTAGAGGAAGAACTTTGGACGTTGCGGGACGACGAGGAAGTGAGAGACTTGAGGGTAAAAGGAGAACGACGAGGGGTTTGAGGGTGAGTGTGGACGTGGAAGCGGAGAAGAAAAGACGCTGTAAGATGTAAGTCATTAAAACAGTGGTTGTTGAGTATACCTTGTAGTTGCATTTGTGCCTCGCTTTCCACGGAACGCTTTCGAAGGAACGGGCTTTGCCCCCGAGAGTGGGAATAGGCTCCCACAAAGTGGAGCAAGAACGTCGGCATAGCGCGCAGTCGTGGCGTCGGTTGTAGAAGTGGATGGTCTCTGATCGACGGGGAAGGGAGGGAAATCTTCCAGACGCAGCTCAAAGGGGGAAGACGTCACAGCTGGGGGTGGGAGGTCTTGCAAGATGTGCGTGAGGATTCCCCTCTTCCCCTTTTTTTGTACAGCAGTGTATATGTCTCTACTATATATACTTATGTGTGTCACCACTTCACTTTGTACCTGAGGAAGCGTGGACCTCCACGCGAAAGCTTGTACAAATTAAACTTAAACAAAAATCTTCAGTGTCGGCTGTGATAAGGCGGTTGTCACCAGCATCAAGGTCAACGCGGCGCAAAGAAAGGTAAAACAAGAGGCGGGAACACTTGCTCCTCTCCCCGAAAATACCGTGCACTTTTCTTTGTGACAATCAAGCAGGCGGGGCTAAAGCCGAATTTATACTGCTTTTTGTAGACTATATCTGTTGCGATACAGTGCATAGTTTCGGTTGGGTGTGCGGTTATCAGTGGAGGACTTCATATTTCTGTGAAAAAAAAAGTGAGGTTCGCTTGACAATTTTCAAAGTTCAATTGAAAAATAAATTTCCCGCAATTAAAAATTGTCCAAAACCTTCCTCAATCGTCGCAAAAGTTTCTACGAGGTAATTGCCGAGAGTCCGACAATCCTCCGGCGAGTACGTAGCCATTTAGAGTATTTTATCACCTAGGGTGAAATACCCTGTATAGAGGTCTTAGATGGTACGTTTGACGACTCGTGACGCATATTTGGCCGTATTTGCCTGAGTCATTGCTAGCGCAATCGACAAAGCCTGTAAATGCAGTTGTAATGATAATTTTCAAATCATCGTACTTTTGCCAAATCACGAAATCATTGTACTTTCGACAAGAACAAAAATACAAAAAGAAGAAAAACACCACCGCTCGCTCACTTCTATAAATTTGTAAATTCTATAAATTTACCGCATTTATTGAAAGCATCAAAAAGTATTTCAGTTTCTGGTGCTCCAATGTCAATTTCTTCTTCGCCTCAAGCTAATGAAGAACGCGAGATTGCCTTCCCTCTATCCGTGCTACACCCTCCACCGTGCACCGGATTACTTGGACGACTCGTTTCTAATGAGCATGTCAGTGGCCTCCATTTTTATATTTGTAGGCTAGGCTAGGCTAGGCTAGGCTAGGCTAGGCTAGGCTAGGCTAGGCTAGGCTAGGCTAGGCTAGGCTAGGCTAGGCTAGGCTAGGCTAGGCTAGGCTAGGCTAGGCTAGGCTAGGCTAGGCTAGGCTAGGCTAGGCTAGGCTAGGCTAGGCTAGGCTAGGCTAGGCTAGGCTAGGCTAGGCTAGGCTAGGCTAGGCTAGGCTAGGCTAGGCTAGGCTAGGCTAGGCTAGGCTAGGCTAGGCTAGGCTAGGCTAGGCTAGGCTAGGCTAGGCTAGGCTAGGCTAGGCTAGGCTAGGCTAGGCTAGGCTAGGCTAGGCTAGGCTAGGCTAGGCTAGGCTAGGCTAGGCTAGGCTAGGCTAGGCTAGGCTAGGCTAGGCTAGGCTAGGCTAGGCTAGGCTAGGCTAGGCTAGGCTAGGCTAGGCTAGGCTAGGCTAGGCTAGGCTAGGCTAGGCTAGGCTAGGCTAGGCTAGGCTAGGCTAGGCTAGGCTAGGCTAGGCTAGGCTAGGCTAGGCTAGGCTAGGCTAGGCTAGGCTAGGCTAGGCTAGGCTAGGCTAGGCTAGGCTAGGCTAGGCTAGGCTAGGCTAGGCTAGGCTAGGCTAGGCTAGGCTAGGCTAGGCTAGGCTAGGCTAGGCTAGGCTAGGCTAGGCTAGGCTAGGCTAGGCTAGGCTAGGCTAGGCTAGGCTAGGCTAGGCTAGGCTAGGCTAGGCTAGGCTAGGCTAGGCTAGGCTAGGCTAGGCTAGGCTAGGCTAGGCTAGGCTAGGCTAGGCTAGGCTAGGCTAGGCTAGGCTAGGCTAGGCTAGGCTAGGCTAGGCTAGGCTCGGCTCGGCTCGGCTCGGCTCGGCTCGGCTCGGCTCGGCTCGGCTCGGCTCGGCTCGGCTCGGCTCGGCTCGGCTCGGCTCGGCTCGGCTCGGCTCGGCTCGGCTCGGCTCGGCTCGGCTCGGCTGGGCTGGGCTGGGCTGGGCTGGGCTGGGCTGGGCTGGGCTGGGCTGGGCTGGGTGTTAGTGCACGTCACAGGACACACAAACTTCACGTTGTGGTCAGCTGTTGCGTAGTGCAGATTCATGTGTGTCCCGTTGACCTCGCGCAGGTAGCTTATGCATCTGTAGTGCTGTCATTCGTCTGTCGCTACCTTCGTGCCCGGTGCGAAGCCCTGCCGAATGAGCGGGCCGGGTGTAAAGAGCTATACTCAGATATCGTCAAAATGGTTTGAACATTATCGGAGCCTTCGATTGTCCTGATGCTTGTCCTGTGCATACATGTCCCGTGTTCATCTGTTGTACGTTCTAACCCCCTCGCCTCCCCGTGAATGGATTACTTTGCCCTACGCTGGAAAAAAAAGTCACACGCACGCTCATAGTACAGACGTAGAGGCGAAAAGAAGCGACGTTGCGATCACTGTCCCGTAATGTTTGTTTGTTTTTTCTTCGCTCGCTTTTGTCGATAGTACAAAAATACAAGATAGAAATGCGCAAGTAAACTTACAAAAGAAAGAGAAAAATAAATAAGAAAAGAAAGCGTTCCAAAAAAATTCACATACTTTTACAATGCCAAGGGGAGAAAACGACACGGAGCAACATATGCTGCTCCTTAAGGTGGGCTTCACCTGACATCAAAACGTTACATTTCGCCATTTTTCGCGGAAACGTACGTACAAATCTAGTGTTAGCGTGTTAGCGCAGCGGTCAAAGTACGCGCGCACGAGAGCGATGAGGGCACGATACCCGCGGCGGGCGAGACGGCCGGGGAGTAAGACAGAGGATTCCGTCGGAAGCATTCGACGCTACACCTTTGGCAATGTCAGACGTTTGTCTTACGTATGAAAGTTTCGTTTTTTTTTCTTCCTACTTCCGATTCCGATTCCATTTTTATCCGACACTAGCCATTCTGGTAGGTTTGTGAATTAGGCTTCACCTAACGCACCTGTGCGCTAGGTGAAGGCGAGTTGCAGAATGGTGACGCCTACCAAAACAATGCCCCGGAAGGAGGCAAATCATGACCAGGAACGGTGTCGATGCCGCTTCGGCTGATTTGCTGAGGCGAGTTTCGTTTCTACTGCAACGCGAGGCTATCGAAAACGAGTAAATATAACGAGTTTCGACAAAAACTGATGTTCCACGAACAAGACTCATTTAAGAGAAAAAAGTTTCATATTCAAAGCGCACTCTGCTGCACGTATACAGCGTCCATATACAGGGTGTCCCAGAAAACGTGTCATTGAATTATAATAGAAAAACTACGCCACCTAGAATCATGCGGTCAACGGCATTCGCTCTTACTAGGTTTTTGCCAACTCCTGATGTGAATCTTATGTACCGAAAGTTTAATTATGTAAATATTTGCTAAAATTTGCCAAGTAAAGGTCTTTTTTTACCCCACCAATATAAAGAGCGTGCCGAATTCACTCAAGTTCATGATAATTGAAGGCGATATTTCCGAGCTATCCCATTCGAAAAAATAGCAAACATCATGCTTTTCGTAGCACCGCACCATAACGCGCGACGACTTTTTGAGCGCAATCGCTCTCAGTCCGACGATAGGGGGTTGTAAACCTATCGCACAGAGTGATAGTAGAAAAAGTGACAGTTCCTGAAATTGGGAGAGGGAATGTGCGATCCCAGCGAAAGTCGGCCTGATAAGACCTGTGTTATCTCTTTCTGCGTTGCAGGTGTGGGCTGGGTTTCCAACCTCCTTTCGTTGGACTGAGAACGATTTCGCTGAAAAATTTGTCGCGCGCTAGCTCCGTAGAGCATGACGTTCGGCTATTTTTTCTGATGGGATAGCCCCTGAATATCGCTGTCAATTATCATTAATTCCCTATCATTAAAAGCGACCTTTACTTGGCAAAATTCCGACTTCAATTCGCAAAAATTTACATTATTAAAATTACGTTGCACGACCTTCACATCAGTCGGTGGCACAAACCTAGTAAGAACAAATGCAGTTGACCGCATGATCCTACGTGGTGTAGTTTTTCTAAATTATAATTCAATGACACGTTTTCTGGGGCACCCTGTATACTGGGATGCTCAAGATATTCCTCTCCAGACCTTCTGCTCTCCTCTCCAGACCTTCCGATACCGATAGCTTCCGATTAGAGCTCTGCCGGGCCCGGGCCCCCGACCCGGCCCGCGGGCCGAGCCGGGCTTGTTATTGGGTGTGTGCTCCGGGCCGGGCCGAGCCTGTGCCGACAAAATACGCTAGTACCGCGGGCTGGGCCGGGCCCGGGCCGACAAATATGTTTCCGAGAGTCAGGCCCCGCCGGGCCACGCAGTTAATTCATACAATGGAGATGCGTTAGTTCATATCATCATGCGCTTGCGTCATTCCTGTGCATATTTTGCAAAGACAAGCAAGGGATACTGCATTAGGCATATGATTCGACCCTCTGGAACATTCTGAAAACCACTTTACATTGCTCCTCACTCCTCACGTATTTCACAATCACTTGGCAAAGCTTGGTGAGATGGGTATGGACTGGGAGAAGGAGTTTGTCGACCGCATCCTGTACCTCCGCAAAAGCTTGACAGTGTAACGATAACGCCCATGCCCGCGTACGTTCTGGATTTAATTTGGTCTGGTGCGGTTATGGTGTTAAACCGCCATCACTTGTATGTTTGTCTTCTCTCCTTATAAATTTACTGGTAAATTTGTTGGATAATCGCCAGAAACGCGTACGTCGCGGCTGGAAATACTATGCCAGGATCTACTCGCCGGGTCACCGGGCCGGGCTCTATTTGCTTAGACTCCGGGCCGGGCCGGGCTCTAGTCACTGGGTCACCGGGCCGGGCCGGGTCGGGCTGCATAAAAATATGAAGGCCCGGGTCGGGTCGGGTCGGGCCGGGCCATTTTTCGATGCGCCCGGGCCGGGTCGGGCCCAGAAAAGTTGGCCCGTGCAGGGCTCTACTCCCGATACCGTCTACCAAGCTACAGTAAGCGGTACATATTGCTGCAATACTGCAGGTATCACTTGAACCTCCATGAGAGCCCTCCTGTTGATATGGTTGTGCCTCCTCTTTGTATGCCTGCAAGAATTCAAAGAAATCTGCCCCCATTCACTGTGTTGTCCTCTACTTGTTCGCAGATGCTCAAAATATTCCTCTCCCGACCTGAAGACAGCTTCCGATTACGTCTACCAAGCTACCAAGCTGCAGCAAGCGGTATATATTGGTGCAATACCGCAGGTATCACTTGAACCTCCATGAGAGTCCTCCTGTTGATATAGTTGTGCCTCCTCTGCCACATCGTGCAAGCCTGCAAGAATTCAAAGAAATCTGCCCCTATTCAATTTGTTGCCCTCTACATGTTCGTAGATGCTCAAGACATCCTTCTCCAGACATGAAGATTACTTCCGATTACCGTCTACCAAGCTACCAAGCGGTACATATTGCTGCAATACCACCGATGTGACTAATTCCGTGTGAATCCCCTTCTGCCATTTTAAAAGAGTGTCACTACCTCTTTGACACTTGTTCACTCTACGCGACAAATTTCCCGAGACATGAGAAATGTCGCAGCAGACAAACTAGTGTACACTAATGCTAAGCAAAAGTGCCCGATGCAAAGCATGAAACCAAGTCCCTCAATGTAGACAAGAATAGGCATTGCCCAGTAGGATGTCAAAATGACGCGGACGCATTGCCCTTCCACCGACAGTTGGTTCGCTCCGGTCCATGACTGGTACACCTTGACAACTGCCCTGGGTATATTGTACCAAAGCAGCCCACAAAAGACACCCGGATGCAGCGTGAAAACAAGCGCAAGGTATGGCCGCCCTACAGCTAAGAACACTGCTAGACCCGTCAGGTACACAATTGCGAGCGCGGTTTTCGCCATCATCTTTCCGCCACGAAGCAGTTGATCGACTAGAAGTTTCATCCTGAAAGAAATGACAGAAGGGAATTAGATACGCGAAGAGAGAGAAGGTAGACGCGAGGAGAAGTAAACACGAAGAAGATATAGACGCGAAGAGGGCAAACACGAAGAAGAGATAGACGCGAAGAAGAAAAGACAAACACGAAGGAGAGATAGACGCGAAGAAAAAAGGCAAACACGAAAAGGAGACGGTAGACGCGAAGAAGATACTAGAGAGGAAAAGACGATAGAAGAAGAGAAGAGAGGAAAGACGGAAAAAGAGGAGACGGAGCGACTGGAGGTTCGGAAAGATTGGCGATCGATGGAGATGCACCGTTTTGCAATTAAGTACTCCCTTCTCATCGTCTATGGTGAAACGCCAGTTGCCTTTACCACCTAGCGGCACTATACGGAGCACCAGTGCATGGAGCACCTAGCGGCTGTCATTAGATGGTCTGACCTTTCCCCGTATATCTTTCCTTTTCTCTGCAAATACCCCCTGGTTTTGGTCACGACAACGGTTTCGAAAACATGATAAGCCAATGGCGCTGTTCCTTTGTACGGGGTGATATCACATTGCCAAACTTGGATTTGGTAACTTCCTTTTCCGTAGGGCTTTCCATGTATTAAAACTCACAGGAAAAGGGAAGAGGAAGAAGTTATAGTCTCTGTGAGAAAATGGCAAAATAACAAAATTCGCCGGCCGCAACGCGGTGCTCGCGTGCCCTGGAAAGCCAGATATTGAGACCTATAGCCTTCACACTGCGTTATTTTGCGAACGACTTCATCAAAAACAATGGTAGATAATAAGGGTTTCTTCGCATGACGTCATTCGCTGGAGACCGCCACTGTCGCTTGCAGGTAGATGTGCTGCATACTCTAGGCACTGATCTCTATGTATAAAGGCTGGAGCGCGCATAGGAGAGGGGCGCGTGGGAGAGAGGTGCGGCAACAGGGCGCCATGTTGGAAGGCCCACTGGCGCCTGCTGTTCCCATAGGAAACAATGGGAAGCGATTGGACTTTGAGTATTTATTGCGATTTAAACGCACCTCATTGCTGATTAGCAGGCATCTTTCTTAGGAATCAGTGTGCTGATGTATTCCAAATGTGCTTCAGTCGTGTTCCTGTAGTTTTTAATGGTAATTGCCTTCTTTTTCTTCTCCGCTGCCTGTATTCCGAATGGGGGGTCGTAACTGTCGTTCACAGGGCGCATACGCATGAAGGTGAATTTGGTGAATGTTAACCTATAAAATTAATTATTTTTGCTCAGGAAGGTTTCACACTGTTTGTTATTGTAAGGTAATTCCGTTTTTATATTTTTTGTTTGTTTTCCTTTGTTGTTCGGTTTTCGTGTGGTGTTCCGCGGTTCTCGTTCGTTATGATGTTGTTTGGTATTGTACGGTTGTAGTTTGACTTTTTCCTTTATCGTATTATGTTCTACGAGTGTCTCTGGGTGTGTCCTGCAATAAGACATCGATCCTTCTTCTGAAGAGGCTCATTATTTTATTCTACCACATCAGCATCCAGCAATGGGCGATGAAACTCCCTATTCCTCATCTAAAAATAACGTTATTGTCACGAGTGCTTTCCAGTTGTTCAGCTGTCAGCGTATTTCATTCCAGAAATTCGAAGCGCTGTGCACGAAGAGCATGCACATGCATGACTTATCACATACACTGTAGGAGCGACTGCACATACGAGGTTAACGCAGCAGTTTATTTACTTCCACAGTACCTCACAAATTAAAAGAACAGCGGAACAAATTGGCTTATTGGCGCAGGTTCCTCATCCGCTTCTTCGGCACAGCTGAGCGACTGTGAGGGGAACCTGCAAGTACAAGCGCATTGTTTATAGAAAATACATGGTCTTGAGATTTGTAGGAGCAGCCACAAATGCTTTCTTAGTACGTAATGGCACCAGCGAAGCAGCAATGCAAACAAATCCGAGATCAGATGCATGCGATACGAATAAACATATTTTTCCTCAAAATAAAGACTTACCTGCGAAAAATTATCCCTCTTTCTCTGCCCGTGTGAAGTGTACTCAAAGCTGCAACAAACTAGCATGACATACCCTTTAGTTTAAAGTAAATTTTAAAAAATACGGGCAGCCCCGCTTGAACTAAATGCAGACGACAGAATGCGTTGGGCCCACAAATATGGCGGCCGGTGACCACGCTGTGGAGCACCCTATGCGTGATCCAGCCTATATACTATAGAGGTCAGTGACTGTAGGTCCCGTCCAAGCCGCTACCCATATCGCACCCACCGTATATTTGTAGATGGGCAGAAATCCAGCGAACCGGTAGAAATGTAGGAAAGGAGTTGCCTCTGGACAGAAGCCGCCGATATTTCGAACAGAGAGCGGCTTCTGTCCTGCTGAGGCAACTCCCTCTTACACCGTATATTTGGTGTTTCAAAGTTATTGTGCAGCGTGATTTGTAGCATATCCAAGCAATTTTCATGTTTTCGACGGTAATAGTCACCCAAAAAGCATATGGCAGCGAACTAATGCGGGAACATTACTTCGAGGGACCTACAGTATGCCGGCGAGGTGACATCAGTGAATAAACCCTCCTCTATACCCTCAAGACTCGGTCATTTAATTTTTTTCGCGTGCCCTCTCGGTATTTCTTCAGTCCACAGAGGACATTACTGGAGCGCTGCTGCGACTTGAAAGGCAGCCATGTTTGTTGACATAGTGTGTCGTGTAGCGCTATGGTCTTTCTAGCCCGCCATATATAGGAGCGCTAACCAAGGGTGCGTTCTAAGAGAAACTCGCGGGTCGAGTAGATCAACTCTGGATTGTGAACATAGAGAACAACGTTGATTTTCCAAGAGTCACTCTACTTACGCAGCAAATATTTATGTGCATTCTACATTGCACCCTCAACATATTGTCAAACTTTATCACGAATGAGAAAGCCGTCTTTATTGAACATACTGCGCACCCAATTGCAGTGATCGAGTCGTGCCCAATATTCTCCATTGCGTGATCGAGTCATGCCCACGTGACCCCGGAGAAATCCCGGGTCGAGTAGATCAGAACAAGTAGCTTAGGAACGTGTACTCAGAAAGACGTGTACTTAACATGTACTTAGGAAGGCTCAAGTAGCTTAGGAACGTGTACTCACCTCGACTGAGTAAAGATGGCGACGCGTAATGCGCGTTCGGTCGGTTCGATAATCACCCGCGCAATACCACTGGGAGTTTAATGGCGCATTGACAACAAAGATCATAATGCGCGCAATACCACTATAGGTGCATTCTTTTCGCTTGCACCTCCTGCACCAGATCTGAACTGGGTTATTTGCGTGATGCACTTTCCTGTTGAAAAGAAAGGCATTACTAATAAAGTTCCTTTCAGCTGGAAAGTGCAGCTCCCGAAAACCCGTTTCGTGTGGAGTCCAAAGTAGTGCAGTCCAGTGCAAGTGAAAATAATGAGCTTACTATTTTACTTCGAGGATGAGGACGACGAATTGTGGGCACTGATCGCGAGCTTGATGGAGGACGACTGTCCCACCGAAGAAAGGTACAACTTTCTTTGCTAAAGTACGCATATGCTGACCTCTGCACCCTTCACGCATGTGTTTTTAGTGCCGGAACTTGTACTACATCAAATTATTTCAGAGAAAACCGGAATATTAAGATTTCGGCTAACTACAATAGCCAGTGCTTGACGAATGCTGCCCACAATTTTCCTACAGGATTCCAGCGGCCAGGATACGGGGCTATACGCCGAAATTACCGTGCCCGCCCAAAGCCCGGAATCGTTCCGAAGACACTTCAGGCAACAGAAGTCTTCTTTTGAACGACCAGTGTTGCTGCTAGCGCCCAGCATCATGCCCGAAATAAAATGGGCAGCGACAGAAGCACCGAAGCAGCCCATGATGTTCATTTGGTGGCTTGCAAATACGGAAAGTTTCAGCTAAACAACTCTCTCGCAAATAGTAACACTGCTCAACAGTTGCGTGTGTACATCAGTGTTTGGAGATGGTCAGGTAATATGAGTAAAATTATCAGGAAAAACCAGGAAAAGTCGGAGAATTGAAATAGTAAAGTTTGGTAGACACCCTGCGTTGTAACTAGTTCCCTTTCAGAGGCAACTGCCTCAACACTGCTGTACATACACACTGCTCGCTCGTTTTTGGAACAAGACATCAATGAAGTTTTATCTGACATGTATCTGCAGGTCTATTGGAGACAGATTTAACGTCACGAATTAAGTCGTCAGTGTTTCGTGTTGTGAAGCGTGTTGGCATGGCGCCATTGGGTCACTCACGACACTTCATACGGTGGCCCACACAAGAGGAGGCGCTGCACATCGTGTTGCGCTTTGAATCAAAGGCAAGATTCCCCCAAGATGCTTGGTGCCATCCATGGAAGCCACATCCCAATAAAAGCATCCCGCAAGGACTCACGGGCATATGTAAACCGGAAGGGGTTTCACTCCCTTAACCTCCAAACAATCTGTGATGACAAACTAGGGTTCGTTTACTGCAGCGCTGGTGAACCAGGCTCCTACCAGGATGCACGGGTATTTCGGCGATCTGATTTTGCGCGTAATGGTGAGACCCGAAATGTTTCCACTGAACAGCATATCTAGGGGGATGCTGCCTATCCATTCAAGAGATACCTAATCACCCCATATAGGAACAACGGGAAATTGACCTCAAGTCATACACCTTTCAATAAGAAGCACTCGAAGTTTGGAGTTGTTATCGAGTGTCCATTCGGGCTGTTGATGTCTCGCTTCCGGAGACTTATTTACATGGAGACGCGTCGCCTGGACATCGCAGCGACACTCATTGCTGCTGCATGTATCCTTCGTCCATTGAGTGGGGAGAGGAATAGACAGGCACAGGGTACAAGTTCGACAGCATAGAGCAAGAAGAAGCAATAGCGGAGGATCAGGATAGACGGAAAGAAGTGGGCACACAGAAGCGAGATGCCATAATGAATCGCTTGTGAACTAATCTTCAAGAAGACCACGCAAGTACATGTAATTAGCTTTTATCAATTGATTCTTTGAGGTATTGTTCAAATAAAACTGTGAATCTCTCTGCCTCCTTGTACCCTCCTCTCTTCCAACTCTAACCTGCGCTTCATGACGTCAAGGAGGTCGTCATAGCTGTGCCTCCTCTTCCGTGCTGGTGAGTCTGGTTGGGAGTCTGGCTCCTCCGTCACAGTTAGGCCTGTCGATGAACTCGCAATTACCACGGCGTTGGTCGACGCACTTTTGCATTGGAGACTTGTCCAAGAAGACCCAGTTTTTCCTATTTTTTGCAGTGCACAAAAGTATCGCAGGCCTGTCACTCTAAAACCATGTACGCTCAGTGCAGCTCACCTATTGTCCCACTCTGCCTGTTATGGTCCTTGGGCCTCCTGATATTTCTTTTTCGAGTTTTTCCATTTATTTTCCACCAGCAGTGGTGTGAAAACATGGCCGCCTTCCTGAAGACCGACAGATGTGCTAGTGGAAAATAACGTGGAATAGAGCAGGCTGCACACAAATACATACAGAAAGAAAATGCAAAGTGCAAAACAATTTTTGCCAATTTGCTTCCACATACAAACATAAGACAAGCAGCATAGCACTTACGTTGACCAAAACACCTGGGGTGCAGGCCCCTTCTTTGGCAGGCCTTCACAAAGTGCACTTTCCGTCAATTTCGCTGGGCCCCGTGATCAGGAGACTCTTGCATGTAGTTGCAGGAGTCTCGTAGTTGTGTTGTGGGAGACAGGAAACTGGGATAAGGTCTGCCGGCATGTGAGACGCGCATGGCACCTGCATATTCTCGGCGGGGCTGTCCTCACGCTCGTTCTGGAGAGCACTTTGTGTATCTGGGAATAAGAAAAACAAAACGGGAAAGTCATTTTCAAGCATGTTTGAACAGCGCCGTGTCGAACTATAAGCCAGCGTAAAATGTAAGAATGTGGCAAAATCTCATTTAGAAAATCTATGCAGGAAATGTTGCATGGAAATGTAGCATCGCTTGAAATACTAATTAGCGATGCCCTGAAAAAAAAGGCAACATGCACTGCTAATCACGCGGCACGTGGTACAACAATAGTAAGATCCCATTCTAGCATAGTTACAATAGCAAAGGGCTAAATAACCTTATAAATCGGATGTAAGACTTACTTTGAAGTCCCCCATAGTGCACGTCTCGGATATGATCGTGGGCGTCAGCCTCCTTTCCGAATATGCGGTCGCAAAATCCGCACCGAAAAATCATTGCCACCTTCTCTGCCATCCACGAGTCTATTATGTGCCGTCGCCACACAATGCACTTCCAGCGGATTAGTTTTCGTTTAGTGTTTCGGTTAGTGTTTCGACCACGGAACACGCAGACGACAGGCGCTTCCGCGGAAAACAGCAGACGACACTCCCATGACGTCACTTCCCCTGTCGGCTTTGAGGGGGTGAGTTGGACCGAGTTAACCCAAATCCGACCCGATCTGGTTTTGGAACGCGAGTAAAGACGCCATCGAGTTACTCGACCCGCTTTTGGAACGGCGCTTCGGTAGAGATCTACTCCCGAGTTGATTCGATTAAGGTTCGAAACGCACCCCAAGACACATAGGATGCGTTCCAGAACAAACCCACGAGTCGAGTAGGTCACATGACCGAGTTGTATCATGTGACCACAGAGTACGCGCCCGGTCGACTAGCTTTGGGAACGCATGGGGGACTCCGACCGAGTTAAGATGGAGGCCGGTGTCATCACCGCTTTCATCTTGCGCGCGTCAGATTTAGTTTGCAGAGACGACGATAACGACGACTGGGAATGTATTGAACAAGGTTAAAACTTGGACGGGTTGGTATGACACCTTCGCACACCTTCGCACTGCGGTTTTTATCGATTTTAAAAAGGGAATGTATTGTGAGCTGTTTACAGGAGTCACCATGCCCCGTCGGACATAGTTGAACTCTGTCTTGTTGGCCCAGTGGGCATTTGGCTTTTTCAGCACTCTGTGTATTTAGTCACTTACTGGACAGTTACATTCAGAGATTGCTTGTCTGGTAGTACTTCTTCCAAGACACTGCACAATTTTCCCCCCTCTACTGGAGAATGAAATGGAAAAGAAGCTGACATTGTGGTCATTTATTTGTTAATTTTTTGTGGGATGGAAGACTTCACGTACCATTAGCTACCCTAAATGCAACAAGTGGACACATCCCGTTGCATTTGGTAGTCAAAAGAAATAAAAAAAGGAAGAATATTAACATCATGACGACAGAAGGTGAAAAATACAAAAGGTGGAAGCTGCTAGTTGGAATCCTAGAACTGAGTTAGTGGTGCGGGCGTGGTTAGGTCACGGAAATGTCCGCGGCGTCGAATTCGAATGTAAGCTGAACGGCTGAAACAAAACATGTAATCAGAGCGCGATGAAGCGGTTCTGATAGTACACGTATCGCGAAGCGCGCAAAAGCCTCCTGTTTCATTCACCTTGAAAGAAGTCTGGGCTTGGGCGAAAAGAGGGGAAATTCGTGACCGAGTTCTGTCGTGTTGTCCCTTCCTTCCGCAGCTCATAATTTATCCAAGTTCCACCCAGGCATTTATCCACCAGCTATCCTGCGCCTATGCTACATATTTTATCTGAATCCTGTTCACACGAACGTACGGACAAACCTTCTTACAAGTGTGAAGGCAAAGGAAGAAAATTAATATTCCATTTAAAATCCAATTTCGGACACACGCACACAAAAGTAATCATAATAATAATGCTGGTCAGTAATAGCCCTTACTCCTAATATAGTTTTGAACGTTTCACATAGAGCTCTGCCTTTACAAGGACAACGTGGCTACAAGGCAGTGAAACAAATAAACATTGCAGGGCAGCTGTTAGTGAACATATGCTAAATAGATAATGGCAAAGCGATGTACGTGAAGACAAAATAGAAAGGCGCACCAGCGAGACTGACTTTGTCCTGGGAAATATATCCGGCTCACATGTCTTTGGGCGTTCGCCTGCCATTTCGGTGTCCATTTGTGTATTGATAACCCGTCGTGGAGGCAGTGGCGTATTTAGAGCTACCTGCGCCCATGGCAACCAGTGAGTCCTCGTCCCTGTTCAGGCACATATCGAGGACACAGTTGGTCGTGTTTTGTAAATACTTTAATGAAATCCACAGAACTACTACACATGGAGATGGCCCACTAACGTCACATGATAGCCTTTCTGGCTTTTGCTGCTGCAAATTTGTCGATAATGTCACTGAAATCAATTTCTTCTGTTTCGTCTCGTTCAACACTTAGGACAGCAAGGTCGGAAAGCCTGTCCTGGCCCATTGATGCTCTTAAATACGAAAGTATCAGCTTTAGCTTGCTAAATGACCGCTCACAGCTGGCAATTGAAACTGCGATCGTAAGCATTATCTGGACCGCAACCGGAAAGTTCGGGAAGACATTCTCATCTCCAGGAAGTCACATCACTTTACACCTGCCCCAGCCCGACAGACGGGTTCAGGTCAACCCTCTTGTTGGTCCGCCCTATACGAACTCCTCTTTTCGTCGGGTCGATTTTTTTGCTCAGATATCTCTCTCAAAGTCCCACTGCTGGGATCGGCTTGCTACCTAAACATCCTCAAATGCTGCTGTCGCGTCTCGAGTAACCGTACAGGGTACTGGGATCTCCCTTTTGTTTAGGCTGCTTTGGTCTCGGCCGTGACAGTCGCTCACTGAGCTGGTTCGGTTAGCTCACGGTGCCCCGTTCTCGTCAAATACGTCACGCGCCCAGTTTAGCTACCTCGTGGTTAACATGATGTCCTTGGGGATGCGTTTTCGTGTGGTCCGCACTAGGTTTCACACTGCAACCTCTCTAATGGCGGGTGCTTTATATCATTTATGAATGTGCCAGGTTGAGTGCCCGACCTGGCACATTCACACCCGACCACATAATGGCGCCCCTGTTCACCTGGCGCCCATGGCACCTGTCCACACCTGCCACACCCTAGATACGGCACTGCGTGGACGTCGAGGCTTTTCGACAACCAAACGTTCAGCTGGTTTCGATACCGCGCTTTCGCGGAAAAGAGCAGACGACAAAAGCCTGACGTCATTACTCGAGCGAACCTTCCCTGACCGGCCATCCGAGGAGAGTTGAATCGAGTTAACTCTTTGGTTACTCCACCTTGTTTTGGAACGCGGTAAGTGACGTCCGGCGCTTCGGGTAGAGAGCTACTCCCGAGTTGACTCGAGTAGGTCCCGGAACGCACCCATACTTCCAGCCACGTTGAGGTTTAGAACATCACGAGCTTTACTCCCCTCCCCGAGCCCACGAGCACTCTTCGTCGTCTTTCACATGTGTACTTCGATAACATCACAACTCATATTTCACCTTTTTACGTAAAACTTAGCTAGGGGCATTTCTCTTTGCACTTTACACAGGGTGTCCCAGGGTGCGTTTTTTTATTCTACCCGGGTAACTCAGGGGTAACCCTTACTGGGCGGAAAATCGAGGGTGACGGAAGTGACGTCATAACCTACCGGCGAAAATTCAAGTCTCGTCGCTGGAAGGTTACTCTGGGTACCTACTCTCACTGACCCAGCTCAGCAGGTGGGTAGCAGAGGGTTATGACGTCACACCACGTCAAGTGAGAGTCCCGCGTCTTTTAACTTTGCGATTCCGAGCATATTTCGGTGGCTTTAGCACGACTGTTGTTTCGTTGGATGGATGCCTTTTTCTTCCTTCGTCATCATCTTCCGCTTCGTCAAATGCGTCAAGCAGCACAAGTGCCGCAACTTCTAAAATCATGTCCTCGTCAAAAACGTCGTCTGCCTCTGCCGCCATGTTCGCAGAGATGGGCGTAACTCGTAATGGGCGAAAATTTCTAAACGGGGGTACCTACCCACAGATCACGTGACATCTCACTCGGGTCACGTGGTGCGTAACCCGAGGGGTTACCCGGGTAGAATAAAAAAACGCACCCCCAGCTAAATGCGAACACATTTCTTAAAAATTTATATATCACGTTTTCTGAGATGAAATCAATTGCAATATGCTGAAGGGCACTCCTTAGGAGGGTATTAGCGAATTCCCATGGCCATGTGTTAATTAACTTTCAATCATTAACGTTGTAATTCTAAAAGCTACGAAGTTGTCCCAACGAGCACATCTGATCTCTTCGGTCACCTGATACCGGAGCCAGTAGTAAAGGGTGGTTGAGAAACAACATGGTGTCCAAACTACGTGACCCCTTCCCCTGAGCCCTGCGCGTATTTTTCCCTGCGCGACGCGTGTGCGGATCTTCGTCCGCGCGCTTATCGGCGGGGGGAGAGCTGCGTGCGCGTTTACCCTCTCACATTTTTCAGCCTGGGCCAACTTCTTTCAAAATTTTTGCGCCTTGGCCGACCTTTTTCGCGTATTTTTTCCCACGATCGGCGGGCGGCGCTCGGGTGGAGGATCTTACCGGTGGGCGGCGCGTGGCCGGAGAGCTGCGTGCGCGTTTACCATCACACATTTTTCAACCTGGGCCGACTTCTTTCGTCTTTTTTCAGCCTGAGCCGACTTGGATCGCTATTTTTTTCCAGCTACAACAGGTGTGCAGTAGGCTGTGTACATGCAAAGGATAGCCATACACAAAAGTACAAGTGAAAATATATTTATTAAAGTCATCATAAATTATGTTATGGCTCTGCATAAATGTATCATGCCTCTAAATTTCAATGACCGATCCTTCTCCAGCAATTCTATCCTTCAGATGTTGAACTTGTACAGAGTGTAGTCACGTAAAACCTATTTGATGGTCAGGTCTCATTCTATATGAGAATTCTTACACACAGTGTGGAATATTCATCTCCTTAGCAATCTTCAATCTAATCATAAGCTGTTTTCGTTGCGATGTGTAGAATACATTGCAATGATGACAAAGAATACAATTATTATTTCAATTATATGCTTGTTTATTCCGATAAATTACAGTTCTATTTCAAACTCTGAAGTTTTCGTTTGTTGTCTTCATTGATGAATTCCGAAGACATGAAATAGTTTATTCTGATTATAGGGTGCTTGAATCCAGCGTTTATTAACGCAGGTGATATGTTGTCGCCGTGTTTGTATTGCTTCAACAACTTGCACTTTGTCGCGATGAACTTGCACATTCTTTTATTGATGTTTCCCTTCTTTGTATGAAGATTCTTGAATGGTGTACAAGAGAGTATTAGATGAAAATCGTCCGGTGGTCCACCGCAATTGATATGCTTGTTGAGTTTCAACAGGTGATAATACATCAGACCTTGCACGACAATATTAAACTTCTGCTCATTCGACATCACTGACTGGTAGAATAAAATACTTGTGTTGCCGTGGTAGTGGAACATATCACGTGATAAGATTTTATGTACTTTTCATCTCAGATATGTGTAATTTCAACAAATCCGTAATGAATCGTGCGATATAGACCGTTTGTATATGATAATTTGATCTGACTGCTTTCTTGATGAACGCAACGCCCATTGCAATGATTACAATTACATCTGGTCTAGTGTATTTCAATTCTTCGTTAGCAAATCTCAAAAACTCCGCCATCAATCCCAGTGGTCCTTCCAACGTTGATGTGCAGATATTTTTATAAGTATTGTAGATTCGGCATATAAATTCTTGCACCTTCAGTTCTGTAGTTTGTACCATATCTCCAAATACGACCATGTCTAGGACGTATTGAAAGGCAGCGATAATGGAATCGTTTCGCGGCTCTTCCTTTTCGAAGCAGTGTTTTATCAGGTCCTCCCATGACTTATGGTAGCGAGTACAAAATCTGTCCATCTTTTCAATGTAGAACAATTGTCTCTTCTGTTTTCAAGTGCGCGTCTACACTTAATTAAAAGCATATCTATGCTCATTTTATTGATTAAAATTTTTCAGAATGTTATTAATATCCCCGTGCCATGAGAATTATGGAAATTGATTTACAAAAAGATGTGATGAGTAAGAAAAAATGTGCGCTTTCAATGATTCTATGTACAAGGCCATACTAGAGGCCATCCCTCCCTAACTTGATGTTGGTGTTGGGGGTCGTCGGGTTTCGTCACACTTTATTGCTTGAATCCACTAGTTGATCATGTTTATTCATTGAAAATGACAAGTTTCTGTACAGATTCTACGGTGTATTCACGCTGCTTGCTTAGAAATGATTTGTCTGAATTAATTATTGTTTTGTTTCGATTGATATTCTATGAGTTGAACATTATGTATACATGATGTATTAATTGTGTCGTATTTGTTTCAATTGTTCACTCGATTGAGATAAGAAAAAATAATCTCTGAGTTAGGAATGCCTCATATTTCTGAGCTGCGTTTCACATTTGATTTTTCTGTGTGGTTCATTAGAACTTTCTGTTGCAAGATATTTCAAAAATTGATGTAATTAAATTTGTTTCTCGTTTTTTGATTGAGTATCGTTGCTACCAATTAATAATTTGGACTTTCTCACATGTTCAATAACAATATCGCATCTCTACAAACTTAGTCGACTTGACAACCACTTTGAGGAAAGATTTCCGTCTCAAGGAAAGGATGCGAAAAGATAGTGATCCCCGCGAGTGATATCGACATCTATTTGCATTGCACAATAAAATATATCGCCTTTGAACTATCTTATCTGAGCTCTAGAACGTTCTGTTCGCTGGACGAAGGAATATAGCCCCCAACCCTTTGAGTGATAAAGCATTGGAGCTTGGTCATATAGATACAGACGTAAAGTCTCCCGGCTTTGAGGAAAAGAGTTAAAACCAAGATGAAAACAGTGCATATTTTCTATGTCATGGATACCTCCATCAAGGTTCGTAGTGTTTGCTAGAATGAAAATTGTATCTTGTTCGATTTTATGATGGTTCAATGATAGATTATTTTCCTCTGTTATTGTTTACGTGTCGCCGCGTGTTCCCCTGTTCTTCAGCGTTAAGTCTGTGCTATATTGTAATATTTCTCCTTTTGATAGATTGATTAGCTATTATTTCTCTATGTGTTAGATTGTGCGCAGGTTTGGCTCTCTATTAATTGTAGCTGTTGATTGTGTTGTTTCTCGTTATTTCCTTACGTCTATGCTGTTCACTTAATAAGAAATTAAAAGTTGTGTAATGTTGGAATTGCGCGCGAAATGTTATGACAGATATTCAGGCTATTGCAGTGATGGTTTTCACGTGTAGGAATATTAGACTTTTTATAATACAACTTGTAATTTGATTGTAATCATATCGATTAAGAATATCTTCTTTGTAGTGGTACAGATTTTATTTCCTCTTGTGTTCGTGTCGTTCGTGTTCCGGGGTATTCCATACATCTATACGCACCCGTCTTCAACAAATCAGGACAGATATAATCAGATCTGGTTGTTGGCTGGGAGCGTGCTATGTGGTGATGTTCATTTTTAACATATCTATTTTCTGTGTTGATAAAACAAAGTAATGTTTTTAGCATGTCTTAGAATGAAAATTGTATAGTGTTCGATTAGATTACGTCACGAGGATGATTTGGGTGTTGTTTTTAATGCAGCCCCCAATAGACGGATTATCTCCGATGAATAGAAGGATTAGCCATTGTGTAGGGTACACCACTAGAGGGTCCTACGAGCGACGCTTCACCACTGGGGGCCGCTGCTGTCGCATGCCGCGGATGACGTCAATGCTCCTTCGGGGAGCATGGTGAGAGATTGCGGGAGGCATGGGATGGCGGTGCGAAATAGAGCGCCCTTGTGCAAGGCTGTGGGGGCGCTGCGAGCGATAGGACCGCCACTCTCGGCGGCGGCCCTCCACAGCGTTGTTATGGCCTCGTGACCGCGATAGGCGGCGTCGGCGGCAAATGGTTTTGGGTTCAGCGTTGTGTACCAGTCTTTGAGCGAGTTTATATTAATCTCACTCCGTTTATTCAACTGATGGTTGTTGTTTGAGAGCTCAATTGCTATGCTGTGAGATTGGTGTGTACGGCAAGCATACGGCATACGACAATATAGATAAATTAATATAAACAAAAGGACGTGCACGATAAATTACGCCACATCATTCTTCCCGTGTTGCTCCACTTTGGGTCCAGCGTTGTGTACCAGTCTATGAGCGAGTTTATATTAATCTCACTCCGTTTATTGTTCAACAGATGGTTGTTGTTTGAAAGATCGATTGCTATGCTGTGAGATTCGGGTCTACGGCACGCATACGACAATATAAATAAATTAATATAAACAAAAGGACGTGCACGATAAATTACGCCACATTTTTCTTCCCGTGTTGCTACACTTTACATTACAAACGTACTTTCGCGAACCAGTCCGTTCACAAACAGCCGTGTGCATCCCGTCGTGTATATAGACTTAGATATTTTCCTTTTAATTGCCTAATAGCCTTTTGCGACTCGAGCGAGTATGTTAGAAGGCTCAAGACTTGCGCAATATTATTTTGGTGATGGTGCATATGTTCAGACGAAAGTGGAGGAAAGTTGTTCCCTATTTGCTTTATATATTTATTCACTTCATTTATCATTCTCACATACTAGTTTAAATTTAATTAGCGGTTAGTAATACTGCAGTATAAGCAATTTAGAACACTACAGTGCTGTAAGATATATTGTAATCACCTTATGGCTGCAGAATCACAGGGTGGATATCAGTAAAATTTTAGTGCCTTCTTTGCTGTGGTGGTCACTGCCTCTAATAGGGATTCAGCTGAGCGTTGTGGCAATTCCAATGTAAACAGTCATCTGCTATATTGGAAAGTGAGTGATTATGGTCAAACAAGTCTCAATAAACATGATACATTCTACAATACAATCTGTGATTCCTAAATGTCAGTATGACAAGGTATGAAGAAATGTTAACATAGTGCATGTTATCATGTTATCCAAAGCAAGTTCTTCCACATCCCCCCCTCCCATATACACACACTGAGAAAAAAAATGGGTCTTGGGTTTGCCTCTGGTGACATAATTTAACTACACAAATGCAGATATGTGCAATCGAACGCATTAGCAAGGAAAGCATGAAGATTATTGCAGTTGCAACAGCCATGTCAGTAGGTCATGCACACCTTGGTATTTTTGAAATTTCTCAAACTTTTCCATATCTTCTATATGCAACGTGCTGGACATCTGGTGTGCAACACCAGATATCGAGCCAAAATCTGAGTCAGTATTGGGTCATGAACACACCGGTTTAACATGAGCAACAATAAGGAAGACGGAATGTCAACAAGTTGCAAACCGCTGTTCCATCTTGCACATTTGTCATGCTCATCTAGGTATTTTTGAAATTTCTTAAACAACTCCACGTCTTTTATATTCAACGTGCTGGACATCTAGTGTGCAACACCTGATATCGAATCAAAATCTGAGCCATTATGGGGTCATGAACACACCGGTGTAACATGAGCAACAATAAAGGAAGACAGAATGTCAACAAGTTGCAAACTGCTGTTCCATCTTGCACATTTGTCATATGCTCATCTAGGTATTTTGGAAATTTGGAATACGAATAGGATGAATAAATGTTAACATAGTGCATGCTATCCGAAGCAAGTAGCAAGTTCTTCCACATCCCCCCCCCCCACACACACACACTCAGAAAAAAAAAAGGTCATTGGTTTGCCACTGTGCATGTAGCTTCTCTGATGAAATTACCTAATACTGATACAAAAAGTTTGTTGTTTTTGTTTCCATGTCGTCTGGCTTATTGTTGCTCATGTTACACCGTGTGTTCATGACCCCATACTGGCTCACATTTTGATTCGATATCAGGGGTTGCAGACTAACATGTCCAGCACATCTAGGTATTTTTGATATTTTTGAAATTTTTTAAACATTTCCACATCTTTTATATTGAACGTGCTGGACATGTTAGTCTGCAACCGCTGATATCGAATCAAAATGTATTTTTTGTATCAATATTAGGTAATTTCATCAGAGAAGCTACATGCACAGAGGCAAACCAAGGACCTTTTTTTTTTCTGAGTGTGTGTGGGGGGGCGGGGGTGGGGGGGATGTGGAAGAACTTGCTACTTGCTTCGGATAGCATGCACTATGTTAACATTTATTCATCCTATTCATATTCCAAATTTCCAAAATACCTAGATGAGCATATGACAAATGTGCAAGATGGAACAGCGGTTTGCAACTTGTTGACATTCTGTCTTCCTTTATTGTTGCTCATGTTACACCGGTGTGTTCATGACCCCATAATGGCTCAGATTTTGATTCGATATCAGGTGTTGCACACTAGATGTCCAGCACGTTGAATATAAAAGACGTGGAGTTGTTTAAGAAATTTCAAAAATGCCTAGATGAGCATGACAAATGTGCAAGATGGAACAGCGGTTTGCAACTTGTTGACATTCCGTCTTCCTTATTGTTGCTCATGTTAAACCGGTGTGTTCATGACCCAATACTGGCTCAGATTTTGGCCCGATATCTGGTGTTGCACACCAGATGTCCAGCACGTTGCATATAGAAGATATGGAAATGTTTGAGAAATTTCAAAAATACCAAGGTGTGCATGACCTACTGACATGGCTGTTGAAACTGCAATAATCTTCATGCTTTTCTTGCAAATGCGTTTGATTGCACATATCTGCATTTGTGTAGTTAAATTATGTTACCAGAGGCAAACCCAAGACCCATTTGTTTTCTCGGTGTGTGTACATGGGGGGGGGGGATGTGGAAGAACTTGCTTTGGATAACATGATAACATGCACTATGTTAACATTCCTTCATACCTTGTCATACTGACATTTAGGAATTACAGATTGTATTGTAGAATGTATCATGTTTATTGAGACTTGTTTGACCATAATCACTCACTTTCCAATATAGCAGATGACTGTTTACATTGAAATTGCCACAACGCTCAGCTGAATCCCTATTAGTGGCAGTGACCACCACAGCAAAGAAGGCACTAAAATTTTACTGATATCCACCCAGTGATTCTGCAGCCATAAGGTGATTACAATATATCTTACAGCACTGTAGTGTTCTAAATTGCTTATACTGCAGTATTACTAACCGCTAATTAAATTTAAACTAGTATGTGAGAATGATATTTATTTATTTATTTATTAGTTTCACGTGCCCGCCAACAGCGTGAGCCTACATAGAGGTGCACGGAAAGATTAACTTACAAAAGGATAAAAAGTTACAAAGAGGATAAAAATAGAGTAATGTCAGCAAAAATGTCCACACTAGTGTTTTCAATGTCATTAAAGCAACACTGCATGCGCGCCAAAGGAGAAGACGGGTGACAAAAATGTGGATATAATGAAGTGAATAAATATATAAAGCAAATAGGGAACAACTTTCCTCCACTTTCGTCTGAACATATGCACCATCACCAAAATAACATTGCGCAAGTCTTGAGCATTCTAACATACTCGGTCGAGTCGCAAAAGCGCTATTAGGCAATTAAAAGGAAAGTATCTAAGTCTATATACACGACGGGATGCACACGGCTGTTTGTGAAGGGACTGGTTCGCGAAAGTGATTTTTAATGTAAAGTGTAGCAACACGGGAAGAATAATGTGGCGTAATTTATCGTGCACGTCCTTTTGTTTATATTTATTTATTGATATTGTCGTATGCGTGCAGTACACACCAATCTCACAGCATAGCAATTGAGCTCTCAAACAACAACCATCAGTTGAACAATAAACGGAGTGAGATTAATATAAACTCCCTCAAAGACTGGTACACAACGCTGGACCCAAAACCCTTTGCCACCGACGCCGCCTATCGCGATCACGAGGCCATAACAACGCTGTGGAGAGCCGCCGCGGAGAGTGGCGGTCCTATCGCTTGCAGCACCCCCACAGCCTTGCACAAGGGCGCTCTATTTCGCACCGCCATCCCATGCCTCCCGCTATCTCTCACCATGCTCCCCGAAGGAGCAATGACGTCATCCGCGGAATGCGACAGCAGCGGCCCCCAGTGGTGAAGCGTCGCTCGTAGCGTCCTCTAGTTGTGGTGTACCCTACACAATGGCTAATCCTTCTATTCATCGGAGATAATCCGTCTATTGGGGGCTGCATTGGAAACAACACCCGGCTCTCTATTAGCTGTTGATCTTGTTTCAATAATGTTTTCTTGTCTGTTGTTTACACGTTGGCAGATGCGCCGTTTAGAGTGTTTCTCTGCTATTCAGTGTTAAGTGCGTGCATGTTTCTCGTTTTTTATAGATTGTTTTTCAATTATTAATCCTTTGTGTACCTCTTGTTTACGTGATGGGTTTTCGTTCTCTATTAGCTGTCGATCGTTTTGTTTCTCGTTATTTCCTTACGCCTATGCTGTTCACTTAATAAGAAATTGGTTAATTGTGTAATGTTGGAATAATCAACTTAGATTCCCTATTGAGCTCGAGAACGTTCATAACTGTCACAAAACAGGTGTACGCCTCCCGTCTTCAACAAATCAGGGCAGATATTATTAGAGCTGGTTGTTGGCTAGGAGCGTGCTATGCAGTGAAGTTCATTTTTTAATATATTTTCTTTGTTGGAATCATAAAACAAAGTAAGGTTTGTAGTGTCTCTTAGAATGAAAATTGTATTGGGTTCGACTAGATTAAGTCACGAGGATGATTTTGTGATATTTAAAATGATAGATTATTCTCCTCCTATGTTTTTTTTTTTGGTTAAATGTAGTGTTATAGATTTTATTTCCTCTTGTGTTCGTGTCCCGTGGTCTTCAGGGTTCTCTGCTGTCCACAATTAACTATCGGCACTTGTAATTAAAGCTCCACTATGGTGGTCACGTATAATAATACTTTATAATAATTTTTTTAATTTTGATTGGAATCATATTGATTAAAAATATCTTCTTTGATTAAATGTGTCATAATGGAATATTAGCTGTTGTGCTCGAAATTGCTTACATCTATCAGGTTCTCACATCTCAGACTTTTTATAATAAAACTTGTAATTTTGATTGTAATCGTATTGATTAAGAATATCTTCTTTGATTAAATGTGTTATCACTTCTGATTCATTGAAAACTTGTGTGTATGATTACAGTTTGATCTGTGATACCTATATTCAATGCTATTGCATCATACCTGTAATAAGTATATTCTTTGTTACGTGTATTGCGTTTCTTCTGCTTCAGATTTTTGGCTAAGTTTTTCCCATTTATGCAGAGCCATAACATAATTTCTGATGACTTTAATCAATATATTTTCACTTGTACTTTTGTGCATGGCTATCCTTTGCATGTAAACAGCCTACTGCACACCTGTTCGAGCTGGAAAAAATTAGCGATTCAAATCGGCTCAGGCTGAAAAATGACGAAAGAAGTCGGCCCAGGTTGAAAAATGTGTGATGGTAAACGCGCACGCAGCCCTCCGGCCACGCGCCGCCCACCGGTAAGAGCCTCCACCCGTGCGCCGCCCGCTGGTCGTGGGAAAAAATACGCGAAAAAGGTCGGCCAAGGCGCAAAAATGTCGAAAGAAGTTGGCCCAGGCTGAAAATGTGAGAGGGTAAACGCGCACGCAGCCCTCCCCCCGCCGATAAGCGCGCGGACAACTATCCGCACACGCGCCGCGCAGGGAAAAATACGCGCAGGGCTCATGGGCAGGGGTGCCGTAGTTTGGACACCATGTTGTTTCTCAACCACTCTTTACTACTGGCTCCGGTATCAGGTGACCGAAGGGATCAGATGTGCTCGTTGGGACAACTTCGTAGCTTTTAGAATTACAACGTTAGTGATTGAAAGTTAATTAACACATGGCCATGGGAATTCGCACAAGTGCACAAGGGCACTCCTAATGAGTGCCCTTCAGCATTTGCAATTGATTTCATCTCTGAAAACGTGATATATAAATTTTTAAGAAATGTGTTCGCATTTAGCTTGGGCACCCTGTATAAAGTGCAAAGAGAAATGCCCCTAGCTAAGTTTTACGTAAAAAAGGTGAAATATGAGTTGTGATGTTATCGAAGTACACATGTGAAAGACGACGAAGAGTGCTCGTGGACTCGGGGAGGGGAATAAATCTCGTGATGTTCTAAACCTCAACCTGGCTGGAAGTATGGGTGCGTTCCAGAACCTACTCGAGTCAACTCGGGAGTAGCTCTGTACCCGAAGCGCCGTTCCAAAACCGGGTCAAGTAACTCGATTCAACTCTCCTGGGAATGCCGGTCAGGGAAGGTTCGCTCGAGTAATGACGTCAGGCTTTTGTCGTCTGCTCTTTTCCGCGAAAGCGCGGTATCGAAACCACACAGTAAATTTATTTACACCCCTATGAGCGTAAAATGAGTGTTAGATAACTCACACCCTTATGGGTGTAAATGCTACACCCCTATGATGGGTGTAATAGGGGCGTCACATGTTACACCCAAAAGAAGGGTGTTTATTGGGTGTACTGACCCAAAAAGTGGCAGGAACACTAGTTGCACTGCAACCTGCAAGTATCTTAGCTATACTCTTCGTTTTTTGTATGTGTGTGTGTGTTACGCCGCCAAGCAACTGTGGCTATCCGAGGGACGTGGACAGATGGAGAGAGGACAGGATGAAAGTAGTGGGGGCAGGGAGTTGGGGTGCGTCCTATGCCCACTTCGGAGGGAACTGTGCCGACATTCGTCGTGAAATCTTCGGAAAACCCAGGGAAAACATCAGACAACGCAGCCGGAGAGGATTCCAACCCAAGTCAGCGGCGTGGAAAGCGATCATTTTAACCACTATGCCACGGGAGATGGTCTATTAGCGTCCGCTTTACCCTATTATGGAAGCTTGAGTTAGCATTCATTATGTCACATGTACGGTTTTCGCGCATGATCGCTGCTTAAAACACTGCTGGACAAGGTAGAATGGATACGAGGATTACAAACAGAAAATACATGGGGGTGATAATTTATGATAGGAGTAGCAGAACAAGTCGGGAAACGAGCCCAATGTCGTATTCTTTTTTTTTCTTCCTTCGTTAGAAACAAGCAAACAAAATACAAGGGGGTTTATTAAAGATTCAGGGGGCAAGTCCACACTACAACAGCAGCCTGCCTTCGACATTTGCAAGCCCTGTTGAAGGCTGCTGTTGTCTAAACGTCGACTTCCCTCATAATCTGTAATAAACTTCCCCTGTTTTTTCCTAGCTTTTCGTAATCTTTGGTATTTACTACTTTTACTTTTCGTATACTAATTTCACAATCACACTCACTAGTCAGCAATTTACTTACATACATATATGTAAGTAAATCCGTGCCCCGCCGCACCAGTTAACCTTTCAACCAGGGGTGAAGCCCCTGTCACCTATTTTCAAGTTTAGTCCTCTTGAAGGCAGCGCTGATTGCCGAAACGTCGACCTCTAACTGTAGCTGCAGTTGTCCTACAGTTGGCAATACGACTGTAAACCTATTTCTAGTATAACCCCATTTAATTTTTTATGTAATAAAAGTAGCAATTGTTTTTAATCCTTATACGGCTTCCCAAGTCTCTTCATTACTTGTAGTCTGTATCTTTTTCGCGTCCATCTGTACTAACTTATCCATATATATATAACGAATATTATCACAATTAAAAACTGCTACTGCTACTAAACTACACGAGCGTAAAATGCTCGTGTACTTGAGCACGAGCATTTTACACACGAGCTTTGGGCATTGTGCCACATACACCTCTTTTGCACTGATATGAGTGTTCCCAAATTTAGCATGGTGTGTAACATAAGTGTGATCGTGGTGTATTGGTACATTACACCCCTTTTACACCAACACGGGTGCTTTGTGGAGTGTAGTATTAGTGTAATTCAGGTGTGTCCCCATAGTACACCCTTTTCACACCGGGAAGGGCGTAAAAAAATTTACTGTGCAGATGAACGTTTGGTTGTCGAAAAGCCTCGACCTCCACGACGGGTTATCAATACACAAAGGGACACCGAAATGGCTGGCGAACGCCCAAAGACATGTGAGCCGGATATATTTCTCAGGACAAAGTCAGTCTCGCTGGTGCGCCTTTCTATTTTGTCTTCACGTACGTCGCTTTTCCATTATCTATTTAGCATATGTTCACTAACAGCTGCCCTGCAATGTTCATTTTTTTCACTGCCTTGAAGCCACGTGGTCCTTGTAAAGGCAGAGCTCTATGTGAAACGTTCAAAACTATATTAGGAGTAAGGGCTATTACTGACCAGCATTGTTATTGTTATTACTTTTGTGTGCGTGTGTCCGAAATTGGATTTTAAATGGAATATTAATTTTCTTCCTTTGCCTTCACACTTGTAAGAAGGTTTGTCGATACGTTCGTGTGAACAGGATTCAGATAAAATATGTAGCATAGGCGCAGGATAGCTGGTGGATAAATGCCTGGGTGGAACTTGGATAAATCAAGTTTTGTTTCAGCCGTTCAGCTTACATTCGAATCCGACGCCGCGGACATCTCCGTGACCTAACCACGCCCGCACCACTAACTCAGTTCTAGGATTCCAACCAGCAGCATCCACCTTTTGTATTTTTCACCTTCTGTCGTCATGATGTTAATATTCTTCTTCTTTTATTTCTTTTGACTACCAAATGCAACGGGATGTATCCACTTCATGCATTTGGAGTAGCTAATGGTACGTGAAGTCTTCCATCCCACAAACAATTAACAAATTAATGACGACAATGTCAGCTTCTTTTCCATTTAATTCTCCAGTAGAGGAGGGATAATTCTGCAGTGTCTTGGAAGAAATACTACCAGACAAGCCATCTCTGAACGTAACTGTCCAGTAAGTAACTAAATACACAAAGTGCTGAAAAAGCCAAATGACCACTGGGCCGACAAGACAGAGTTCAACTATGTCCGACGGGGCATGATGACTCCTGTAAACAGCTCACAATACATTCCCTTCTTAAAATCGATAGAAACCCCAGTGCGAAGGTGTGCGAAGCTGTCATACCAACCCGCCCAAGTTTTAATCTTGTTCAATACATTCCCAGTCGTCGTTATCGTCGTCTCTGCAAACTAAATCTGACGCGCGCGAGATGAGAGCGGTGATGACACCGGCCTCCATCTGAACTCGGTCGGAGTCCCCCACGCGTTCCCAAAGCTACTCGACCGGGCGCGTACTCTGTGGTCACATGATACAACTCGGTCATGTGACCTACTCGACTCGTGGGTTTGTTCTGGAACGCACCCTATGTGTCTTGGGGTGCGTTCCGAACCTTAATCGAATCAACTCGGGAGTAGATCTCTACCGAAGCGCCGTTCCAAAAGCGGGTCGAGTAACTCGATGGCGTCTTTACTCGCGTTCCAAAACCAGATCGGGTCGGATTTGGGTTAACTCGGTCCAACTCACCTCCTCAAAGCCGACAGGGGAAGTGAAGTGTCGTCTGCTGTTTTCCGCGGAAGCGCGTGTCGTCTGCGTGTTCCGTGGTCGAAACACTAACCGAAACACTAAACGAAAACTAATCCGCTGAAAGTTCATTGTGTGGCGACGGCACATAATAGACTCGTGGACGGCAGAGAAGGTGGCAATGATTTTTCGGTGCGGATTTTGCGACCGCATATTCGACAACGAGGCTGACGCCCACGATCATATCCGAGACGTGCACTATGGGGGACTTCAAAGTAAGTCTTACATCTGATTTATAAGGTTATTTACTCCTTTGCTATTGTAACTATGCTAGAATGGGATCTTATTATTGTTGTACCACGTGCCGCGTGATTAGTAGTGCATGTTGCCTTTTTTTCAGGGCATCGCTAATTAGTATTTCAAGCGATGCTACATTTCCATGCAACATTTCCTGCATATATTTTTTAAATGAGGTTTTGCCACATTGTTACATTTTACGCTGGCTTATAGTTCGACACGGCGCTGTTCAAACATGCTTGAAAATGACTTTCCCGTTTTGTTTTTCTTATTCCCAGATACACAAAGTGCTCCCCAGAACGAGCGTGAGGACAGCCCTGCCGAGAATATGCTGGTGCCATGCGCGTCTCACATGCCGTGAGGTCTTATTGCAGAACACACCCAGAGACACTCGTAGAACATAATACGATAAAGGAAAAAGTCAAACGAGAACCGTACAATACCAAACTACTTAATAACGAACGAGAGCCGCGGAACACCACACGAAAACCGAACAACAAAGGAAAACAAACAAAAAATATAAAAACGGAATTACCTTACAATAACAAACAGTGTGAAACCTTCCTGAGCAAAAATAATTAATTTTATAGGTTAACATTCACCAAATTCACCTTCATGCGTATGCGCCCTGTGCACGACAGTTACGACCCCCTATTCGGAATACAGGCAGCGGAGAAGAAAAAGAAGGCAATTATCATTAAAAACTACAGGAACACGGCTGAAGCACGTTTGGAATACATCAGCACACTGATTCCTAAGAAAGATGCCTGCTAATCAGCTATGAGGTGCGTTTAAATCGCAATAAATACTCAAAGTCAAATCGCTTCCCATTGTTTCCTATGGGAACAGCCGGCGCCAGTGGGCCCTCCAACATGGCGCCCTGTTGCCGCACCTCTCTCCCACGCGCCCCTCTCCTATGCGCGATCCAGCCTTTATACATAGAGATCAGTGCCTACAGTATGCAGCACATCTACCTGCAAGCGACAGTGGCGGTCTCCGGCGAATGACGTCATGAGAATAAACCCTTATTATCTACCATTGTTTTTTATGAAGTCGTTCGCCAAATAACGCAGTGTGAAGGCTATAGGTCTCAGTATCTGGCTTTCCAGGGCACGCGAGCACCGCGTTGTGGCCGGCGAATTTTGTTATTTTGCCATTTTATCACAGAGACTATAACTTCTTCCTCTTCCCTTTCCTGTGAGTTTTAATACATGGAAAGCCCTACGGAAAAGGAAGTTACCAAATCCAAGTTTGGCAATGTGATATCACCCCGTACAAAGGAACAGCGCCATTGGCTTATCATGTTTTCGAAACCGTTGTCGTGACCAAAACCAGGGGGTATTTGCAGAGAAAAGGAAAGATATACGGGGAAAGGTCAGACCATCTAATGACAGCCGCTAGGTGCTCCATGCACTGGTGCTCCGTATAGTGCCGCTAGGTGGTAAAGGCAACTGGCGTTTCACCATAGACGATGAGAAGGGAGTACTTAATTGCAAAACGGTGCATCTCCATCGATCGCCAATCTTTCCGAACCTCCAGTCGCTCCGTCTCCTCTTTTTCCGTCTTTCCTCTCTTCTCTTCTTCTATCCTCTTTTCCTCTCTCGTATCTTCTTCGCGTCTACCGTCTCCTTTTCGTGTTTGCCTTTTTTCTTCGCGTCTATCTCTCCTTCGTGTTTGCCTTTTCTTCTTCGCGTCTATCTCTTCTTCGTGTTTGCCCTCTTCGCGTCTATATCTTCTTCGTGTTTACTTCTCCTCGCGTCTACCTTCTCTCTCTTCGCGTATCTAATTCCCTTCTGTCATTTCTTTCAGGATGAAACTTCAAGTCGATCAACTGCTTCGTGGCGGAAAGATGATGGCGAAAACCGCGCTCGCAATTGTGTACCTGACGGGTCTAGCAGTGTTCTTAGCTGTAGGGCGCCCATACCTTGCGCTTGTTTTCACGCTGCATCCGGGTGTCTTTTGTGGGCTACTTTGGTACAATATACCCAGGGCAGTTGTCAAGGTGTACCAGTCATGGACCGGGGCGAACCAACTGTCGGTGGAAGGGCAATGCGTCCGCGTCATTTTGACATCCTACTGGGCAATGCCTATTCTTGTCTACATTGAAGGACTTGGTTTCATGCTTTGCATCGGGCACTTTTGCTTAGCATTAGTGTACACTAGTTTGTCTGCTGCGACATTTCTCATGTCTCGGGAAATTTGTCGCGTAGAGTGAACAAGTGTCAAAGAGGTAGTGACACTCTTTTAAAATGGCAGAAGGGGATTCACACGGAATTAGTCACATCGGTGGTATTGCAGCAATATGTACCGCTTGGTAGCTTGGTAGACGGTAATCGGAAGCAATCTTCATGTCTGGAGAAGGATGTCCTGAGCATCTACGAACATGTAGAGGGCAACAAATTGCATAGGGGCAGATTTCTTTGAATTCTTGCAGGCTTGCACGATGTGGCAGAGGAGGCACAACTATATCAACAGGAGGACTCTCATGGAGGTTCAAGTGATACCTGCGGTATTGCACCAATATATACCGCTTGCTGCAGCTTGGTAGCTTGGTAGACGTAATCGGAAGCTGTCTCCAGGTCGGGAGAGGAATATTTTGAGCATCTGCGAACAAGTAGAGGACAACACAGTGAATGGGGGCAGATTTCTTTGAATTCTTGCAGGCATACAAAGAGGAGGCACAACCATATCAACAGGAGGACTCTCATGGAGGTTCAAGTGATACCTGCAGTATTGCAGCAATATGTACCGCTTACTGTAGCTTGGTAGACGGTATCGGGAGTAGAGCCCTGCACGGGCCAACTTTTCTGGGCCCGACCCGGCCCGGGCGCATCGAAAAGTGGCCCGGCCCGACCCGACCCGACCCGGGCCTTCATATTTTTATGCTGCCCGACCCGGCCCGGCCCGGAGTCTAAGCAAATAGAGCCCGGCCCGGTGACCCGGCGAGTAGATCCTGGCATAGTATTTCCAGCCGCGACGTACGCGTTTCTGGCGATTATCCAACAAATTTACCAGTAAATTTATAAGGAGAGAAGACAAACATACAAGTGATGGCGGTTTAACACCATAACCGCACCAGACCAAATTAAATCCAGAACGTACGCGGGTATGGGCGTTATCGTTACACTGTCAAGCTTTTGCGGAGGTACAGGATGCGGTCGACAAACTCCTTCTCCCAGTCCATACCCATCTCACCAAGCTTTGCCAAGTGATTGTGAAAAAACGTGAGGAGTGAGGAGCAATGTTAAGTGGTTTTCAGAATGTTCCAGAGGGTCGAATCATATGCCTAATGCAGTATCCCTTGCTTGTCTTTGGAAAATATGCACAGGAATGACGCAAGCGCATGATGATATGAACTAATGCATCTCCATTGTATGAATTAACTGCGTGGCCCGGCGGGGCCTGACTCTCGGAAACATATTTGTCGGCCCGGGCCCGGCCCCGCCCGCGGTACTAGCGTATTTTGTCGGCACAGGCTCGACCCGGCCCGGAGCACACACCCAATAACAAGCCCGGCTCGGCCCGCGGGCCGGGTCGGGGGCCCGGGCCCGGCAGAGCTCTAATCGGAAGCTATCGGTATCGGAAGGTCTGGAGAGGAGAGGAGAAGGTCTGGAGAGGAATATCTTGAGCATCCCAGTATACAGGGTGCCCCAGAAAACGTGTCATTGAATTATAATTTAGAAAAACTACACCACGTAGGATCATGCGGTCAACTGCATTTGTTCTTACTAGGTTTGTGCCACCGACTGATGTGAAGGTCGTGCAACGTAATTTTAATAATGTAAATTTTTGCGAATTGAAGTCGGAATTTTGCCAAGTAAAGGTCGCTTTTAATGATCGGAAATTAATGATAATTGACAGCGATATTCAGGGGCTATCCCATCAGAAAAAATAGCCGAACGTCATGCTCTACGGAGCTAGCGCGCGACAAATTTTTCAGCGAAATCGTTCTCAGTCCAACGAAAGGAGGTTGGAAACCCAGCCCACACCTGCAACGCAGAAAGAGATAACACAGGTCTTATCAGGCCGACTTTCGCTGGGATCGCACATTCCCTCTCCCAATTTCAGGAACTGTCACTTTTTCTACTATCACTCTGTGCGATAGGTTTACAACCCCCTATCGTCGGACTGAGAGCGATTGCGCTCAAAAAGTCGTCGCGCGTTATGGTGCGGTGCTACGAAAAGCATGATGTTTGCTATTTTTTCGAATGGGATAGCTCGGAAATATCGCCTTCAATTATCATGAACTTGAGTGAATTCGGCACGCTCTTTATATTGGTGGGGTAAAAAAAGACCTTTACTCGGCAAATTTTAGCAAATATTTACATAATTAAACTTTCGGTACATAAGATTCACATCAGGAGTTGGCAAAAACCTAGTAAGAGCGAATGCCGTTGACCGCATGATTCTAGGTGGCGTAGTTTTTCTATTATAATTCAATGACACGTTTTCTGGGACACCCTGTATATGGACGCTGTATACGTGCAGCAGAGTGCGCTTTGAATATGAAACTTTTTTCTCTTAAATGAGTCTTGTTCGTGGAACATCAGTTTTTGTCGAAACTCGTTATATTTACTCGTTTTCGATAGCCTCGCCTTGCAGTAGAAACGAAACTCGCGTCAGCAAATCAGCCGAACCGGCATCGACACCGTTCCTGGTCATTAGGTTGGTTCCGGTTGCGTTAGGTGAAGCCGAATTTACAAACCTACCAGAATGGCTAGTGTCGGATAAAAATGGAATCGGAATCGGAAGTAGGAAGAAAAAAAAACGAAACTTTCATACGTAAGACAAACGTCTGACATTGCCAAAGGTGTAGCGTCGAATGCTTCCGACGGAATCCTCTGTCTTACTCCCCGGCCGTCTCGCCCGCCGCGGGTATCGTGCCCTCCTCGCTCTCGTGCGCGCGTACTTTGACCGCTGCGCTAACACGCTAACACTAGATTTGTACGTACGTTTCCGCGAAAAATGGCGAAATGTAACGTTTTGATGTCAGGTGAAGCCCACCTTAAGGAGCAGCATATGTTGCTCCGTGTCGTTTTCTCCCCTTGGTATTGTAAAAGTATGTGAATTTTTTTGGAACGCTTTCTTTTCTTATTTATTTTTCTCTTTCCTTTGTAAGTTTACTTGCGCATTTCTATCTTGTATTTTTTGTACTATCGACAAAAGCGAGCGAAGAAAAAACAAACAAACATTACGGGACAGTGATCGCAACGTCGCTTCTTTTCGCCTCTCCGTCTGTACTATGAGCGTGCGTGTGACTTTTTTTTCCAGCGTAGGGCAAAGTAATCCATTCACGGGGAGGCGAGTGGGTTAGAACGTACAACAGATGAACACGGGACATGTATGCACAGGACAAGCATCAGGACAATTGAAGGCTCTGATAATGTTCAAACCATTTTGACGATATCTCTTTACACCCGGCCCGCTCATTCGGCAGGGCTTCGCACCGGGCACGAAGGTAGCGACAGACGAATGACAGGACTACAGATGCATAAGCTACCTGCGTGAGGTCAACGGGACACACATGAATCTGCAGTACGCAACAGCTGACCACAACGTGAAGTTTGTGTGTCCTGTGACGGGCACTAACACCCAGCGTATAACTAACCTAACCTAACCTACCCAACCCAGCCCAACCCAACCCAACCGAACCGGACCTGACCTGACCTGACCTCACCTGACTTCACCTCACCTCACCTCACCTCACCTAACCTAACCTAACCTAACCTACAAATACCAAAATGGAAGCCACTGACATGCTCATAAGAAACGAGTCGTCCAAGTAATCCGGTGCACGGTGGAGGGTGTAGCACGGATATAGGGAAGGCAATCTCGCGTTCATGATTAGCTTGAGGCGAAGAAGAAATTGACATTGGAGCACCAGAAACTGAAATACTTTTTGATGCTTTCAATAAATGCGGTAAATTTATAGAATTTACAAATTTATAGAAGTGAGCGAGCGGTGGTGTTTTTCTTCTTTTTTGTATTTTTGTTCTTGTCGAAAGTACAATGATTTCGTGATTTGGCAAAAGTACGATGATTTGAAAATTATCATTACAACTGCATTTACAGGCTTTGTCGATTGCGCTAGCAATGACTCAGGCAAATACGGCCAGATATGCGTCACGAGTCGTCAAACGTACCATCTAAGACCTCTATACAGGGTGTTTCACCTTAGGTGATAAAATACTCTAAATGGCTACGTACTCGCCGGAGGATTGTCGGACTCTCGGCAATTACCTCCTAGAAACTTTTGCGACGATTGAGGAAGGTTTTGGACAATTTTTAACTGCGGGAAATTTATTTTTCAATTGAACTTTGAAAATTGTCAAGCGAACCTCACTTTTTTTTCACAGAAATATGAAGTCATCCACTGATAACCACACACCCAACCGAAACTATGCACTGTATCGCAACAGATATAGTCTACAAAAAGCAGTAAAAATTCGGCTTTAGCCCCGCCTGCTTGATTGTCGCAAAGAAAAGTGCACGGTATTTTCGGGGAGAGGAGCAAGTGTTCCCGCCTCTTGTTTTACCTTTCTTTGCGCCGCGTTGACCTTGATGCTGGTGACAACCGACTTATCACAGGCTCGCAGGTAGTATAAACAAAATACAGAAGCCGACACTGAAGATTTTTGTTTAAGTTTAATTTGTACAAGCTTTCGCGTGGAGGTCCACGCTTCCTCAGGTACAAAGTGAAGTGGTGACACACATAAGTATATATAGTATAGACATATACACTGCTGTACAAAAAAAGGGGAAGAGGGGAATCCTCACGCACATCTTGCAAGACCTCCCACCCCCAGCTGTGACGTCTTCCCCCTTTGAGCTGCGTCTGGAAGATTCCCCCCCCCCCCCTTCCCCGTCGATCAGAGACCATCCACTTCTACAACCGACGCCACGACTGCGCGTTATGCCGACGTTCTTGCTTCACTGAACTCGTGCAACGACCAACCAGCCCCTTCTGCTTCCCATCCTGCGTTGGTTCCTACAACCCCTGTGCCCAAGACCTCTTCTCCACAAGCTCCAGCTTCACCCATCAACAGTCCCCCGGCCTCTTCTCCAGCCGCTGACAACGTAATCAGCTTCTCTCCTGCGGAGTGTGTTAACCGTAGTGCCGGAGTCCACCTGCGATCCCCACTTCACCCCGATGCATCTCCAGGGGTGTCTGACTGTGTGAACGTGGGTTCTTCACCAAGGACTTTTTCTACTTCGCGTGGTGCGTCTGCTCAAGTACGCTCTTCTCCTCCAGCCGGGGCACAGAGGAGAGTTGGCCGTCGCTTCCCTATGACAACACGTAAGCAGTCTAGACAACGCAGGTCCGGCCGGACACAATGACTTATACAGAACAATGAACGTCATTCAGTGCCCTTCTTGAAAGCGCGTAAACTTTTGGCTAGGAAAGCTAGATTCCTGTCTAATTTTAGTTTTTATACAGATTGTATATCTCAACGTATAATTCCCAAAGGTTTATCATTGTCCATCACGCCGTCTTTTAAGTTCCATTCCGCCTTGAGCTCTACGAAGTGGGCTACCGCTCTCAAGAATGCGTCGCTCCAACTGGTTAAAATTCTCAGACAGGAAAGTTCTTACGTCTTGAAAGATATTTATAACCAGCTCAAACAGCTTGCGAACCAACTCTCTCAACATGAAGTTCTTAATCTCTCTGAATTCACTGCCAATAAGCTGAAGAAAATTCACGAAATCAAAACCAAAAAATCGAAACGTGATAATCTTATTCTATCTCCCATTTTAGCGCATGGCATCTGTGACGTGATAAATTCTGAACCATTTTCCACGAAGGCTGGCCATAACACCGTCTTTAATCTTTCTGATGTGACCCTCGACGAGGCTGAACTTGGTGTTCTCTCAAAAGGTCTCAGTTTTGTACCTACGGAGCGTAATATTGATGAATTTGAAATTCTGCACGATCTGCACAACTTAGGTAGGGGAATGCACCTGAAAAGCTTCTTTCACGATAAACCTAGCTCAGATGCTGCGCCCTTCCGAAACCCCTCTAGCTGGACGCAGGACTCCTCTAGAACTAGCCCCCTTATTGACAATTACATCAAGGCCGTTCACAAGGATATCAAGACCAATTATTCGAAATCTATTGTACACACTGATAACTTGTCTAATTGTGAGAAAGTAGCGCTACGAAATCTTAAAGCCCGTAATGACATTATTATCAGACCAGCGGACAACGGTGGCGGTATAGTTGTTCTCAATACATCCGACTACATCGCGGAAGGAGACAGGCAGTTGAGTGACCGCTCATTCTACAGAGCTATCGATCAGGATCCAACCCCTTCCTTTTGTCTTCTTATTAATAAGAAAATTGATGAACTCGTCACTAGTAAACTTATCCCGTCCCATATTTCCAAATTCTTGCGGCCTAAGAACGTCACACCAGGTAATTTTTATCTTTTGATCAAAGTTCATAAACCCAATAACCCTGGGAAACCCATTATTTCAGGAATAAACACACCGACAGAGAAATTATCCATAGTTGCTGACCACTGCATCAAACACATCCCACCCCTTCTCTCATCCTTTGTCAAAGACACAAACGATTTCCTTTCCAAAATTAACGCTGTCCATGACCATTTCAGTAACCATGCTGACATTTTGTTGGCAACAATGGATGTCGTTTCGCTATACACTAACATTCCCAATGACGAAGGTCTATCTGCTGTTGAACACTTCCTTAATTCTCACCCTTCCGATATTCTTACCATGCCCGCTATCATCCCCCTTTTAGAACTAGTTCTTAGCTGTAATAACTTCATATTCAACGATCAACACTTCGTCCAAATTCATGGCGCTGCCATGGGCTCCCGGGTTTCACCTAATTATGCCAATTTATTCATGGGTCGTTTTGAAAACTCAGCCCTCAATTCTTTCCCCCTTAAGCCACTTATATATCTCAGGTTCATCGACGACATTTTTGTCCTCTGGTCTGGTGATGAGGCATCTCTGCAGTCATTTTTTGATCACTTCAATTCTCTGCATAGCAAAATTAAATTTACCTGTAACTATTCAAGGTCATCCATCAACTTCCTTGATGTGACAGTGTCATGTAAATCTGGTAGGCTGACCACTGAACTATACAAGAAACCAACGGACAAGCGCCAGTATCTCCACTATGAAAGCTATCATCCCAATCACCAGAAAAGGAGTATTCCATATGGTCAGTTCTTGCGCTGAAACGAATCTGCTCAGATCAGACTGATTTTGTAAAACATGCTCAGCAAATGGTATCTGATGTCGAAAAAAGAAATTACCCATTTGAACTCATCCATGACTCGTATGCCAAATCATCTAGCCTATCCAGGGAGTCCTTATTCACCCCGAAACGCAAAAAGGACTTACGTAATGTAGTTTTATCCACCACATATCATAAATCACTTGTCAATACCAATTCCATTCTTAGACGCCACCTCAATATATTACATGCTGACGAGCAATTAAAGGAAATTTTTCCCACTCCCTCATTAGTAGCATTCCGTAGATCGAAAAATTTGCGCGACATCCTCACGTCATCATGCATGATGAAGCGCTCGCCGGGTTGTTATCCCTGTGGTAGTACACGGTGCCAGACCTGTAAATTTATCGCGCCGTCCACCATTGCCCGTAGCACTTTGGGTGACTTCTGTTTGAAAATTCGTCATTCACTCCACTGTAATTCACCCAATATTTGTTACTTGATATTCTGCAGCAAGTGCAATTCACAATACATCGGTGAAACCTCCAACACAATGAGAAAAATATTTTATGGCCACAAATTTGATATCCTAAATGCCCGCCAAACTCCTGTCGCCATTCACTTCAATCAACCTAATCACGATTTTGAAATTGATTTGAAAATTATATTGCTAGAATCTGGGTTCCGCACCGACATTAAACGTAAGAATAGAGAGTCCTACTTAATTTCGCAATTCAAGTGTCTCACACCAAATGGTCTGAATCTTAGTCCTGGCTCGTTATATCCGCTGATGTAAATTTAGGCATCACCGCCACTTCATCATCACAATATATATGTTGTTGTTGTTATTTGTGCACAATTCTTGAATCCCCACTTTCAGTCATCGTCTGGTACTCCGTTAGATAATCCGTAACCTTCCCTTTTGTCCATTCTGGGCCACTCGTTTCCCATACTCCTGACCCCCCTTCCGCGTAACTGGGTTGGCGAGCCTTTTTGTTCACAACAACACCTTTTACTGTTCTTAAACGGTTAGAGGTCACCTATCCGTCTGCCCAGCTATTCATTGTACACAGACATGTGGCACCATATCTCCTTTCCTCTTCCCCTTTTTTTGTACAGCAGTGTATATGTCTATACTACATATACTTATGTGTGTCACCACTTCACTTTGTACCTGAGGAAGCGTGGACCTCCACGCGAAAGCTTGTACAAATTAAACTTAAACAAAAATCTTCAGTGTCGGCTTCTGTATTTTGTTTATGTGATCTACAGGACTTGACTCCCCTCTTCGTATACGCTCGCAGGTAGTCAAGAATTATGCTCGGATATCGTCTAATCATTTGGACAATATCAGAGGACCGTCTGCATGTCGAAGCATTCTATTGTCCTCATGCTATTGTCTTGGGTCTATTGGTTGTACGTTTCTGTCCCCTCTCCCTTCGGGAATTCTTTGCCCTACGCTGAAAAAAGAGGCGTAGAAATCGTGCTAAAAATGCACATACTTTTACAAAGAATACGAAGGGGAGACAACGATATGAAGCAACACAAGCTGCTCCGTAAGGTGGGCTTCACCTGGCATGAAAGGGTTACATTTCGCCATTTCTGGCGGAAGCGTACGTACAGTTTAGCCGTACTGGTAGGTTTGTAAAGTGGGCTTCATCTAATGCATTTGTGCGCTAGGTGAAGTCCACTTGCAGAATGATGACGCCTACCAAAACAATGCGTGCGCTTGTTTCTGAGTGATGTGCGAACAGCACGTCACAGTTTTGGAATAGCACGATAGCGTATGAATGGGTTTCAATGGTTACTTGCTACGCGTCTGGTTGCGCGATCGGTGGCTTGTGTCTCGCTCCAGTGTATCAGGGCCCGCTTGCACGAAACTTCTGCTAGGATCCTAATCTTGAGGCAATTCCTTTTGGTGCAGCTCTGGTAGTGCATTTCGCTGATAAAAAAGTTTACGTCAGTAGCACGTGACACAAGCACTGTCAAGGCTACGCTAACCCAGACAGAACACTTTCTCCTGTGGACGTCCGAAACAAATCCCAAGGTCCATATCCGGAAATCTATATCCGTCGGATATCACTGGGAGCCCCATACATGGACGTCCCAGGATCTGTATCCACAGGATGTCCGGTCGCGGTTGTTTCAAGAATTGTCCGAGTTAGATCCCTGTCTGGATCAGTGTTGCGGATTTGAATCCACGGATTTGATTTCAATCCAGATTTAAATCCACCGGAGGGCTGGCGGATTTGATTTGCGATTTGATTTGCGCAAAAAAAAAAAAAATATATATATGGGCAGGATTTGGATTTGGATTGAATCGCATTTTCCACTACTGATTTGGATTTGGATTCAATCGCATATTCCAGGCATCATTGGGATTTGGATTCAATCGCATTTTCCGCGAATGATTTTGATTTTGATTGAATCGCCCCCTTTTCAGCGGATTTGCGCGTGGATTTCGCCAAGCTCCCTCACAAGATGCATGGATTTGAAATTGAGCGAAGCGTCGTTTCACATTCTACGCGAATTAATGTAACCTTGTCTGAAATCTGCACACGCACTAGCGGCGTCCTCTACCCAGAGCGACGGGAGTAGCCGTTTTGTTTCAATCACTTCCCCTCACCGCACCGAGGGAACACCAGGTGCAGTTCTTTGAACGCAGTTAATGTTATTCTGTCGATTGGACGGCACCTTTCTCGTGGACCTCCAGCTGAGTCTTCAAGCACGACCCGCTTCAAGCTTACCAAATCATGTCGCGAAATTCTTGGTCTTCGCCATTATATTGAACCCATATAGGTACACGCATTCACGTGAAAACAAAGTAAAAACGAACAATAAATATATCATATCCTATCATTTCGTGATTTCGGGAAGGCAAGCCTTTCCTACTCCCACGGACAATCATGGCAAGATGTGCCACTCTTCCTCGCATACCTTTTTTTCCTCCTTGATTACAACAGTCTGTACGCCGCGAGGTACATTTTTACAAAGCCCCGAAACGTCAGCATTAAAATAGACCCATGGGCTACATGTTTAGTATAAGTATTCGTAACATGTCCCGCGATTTATTAACGATCCATTTAGTTGTGACCCCCAGGGTACAGTAACCAACGACGTGTGGTCTTTTGAGTACTGATGGTAGAAATCGACGCAGGCGTGTGTTTTTGGGCGTAGCTGAGCCTAGGCCCGCGATAGGAATTCCTTCACTCAGGCGTGTTCGCCCAGTGCTAAATGACGAGGACGTCCCTGACCCAAAATCCGCTTTTGGGAAGGTGTACCATACCTACCAACTCCACACTGTTCATGCCCCGTGAAGCCCGAGCCAACACCAACAC